>NW_027010745.1:0-28965 GCF_036934945.1 Oncorhynchus masou masou | reverse complement strand
TTCCTTCCATTTGCTTCTGTTGACGAAACGTTTTGCCACAGAATCGGCGTAATGAACAAACCCCTGTAGTGCCTCTGTTCATAGAGGTACATCTGGGATTCCCATGCCTGCCTCTGCCTCTCCTCAGTAGCCGTTGAGTAGTTGCTGTGCCAGGAGTTGGACGTTCTCCCTCTGTTCGTAGAGGTACATCTGGGTCTCCCACAGCATGTCCACCAGCACGGCGTCACTCACCTCATCCAGCATCACCTCCTGGGAGAGCTGGGGGCTCAGTCTGGGGGGGATGGAAGGAGAGAGCAGGCTAGTTCAACATGAGCACAGTGTCACACAATGTTTTTAACCCATTACACTTGTGGGAATTGGCCTTTATGGAATAAAGAATAAATATGAAATGCATAACAACTGTAGCAATGGAAAGAGAACAGTTTTGGAGATAATGGGGAAATGATTAGACTGAAGGTGAGGACAACAGTTCACCTGACAAGACTGGATCCAAACACCTGACTTTTATGTGCTTTTTACATTTACTGTTCTTCTCGCTGCATTTGTTGACTTCGAAAACTGAAAATACTCCGGATACATTCAGTAACATAAGAATATTCCTGGAAAACGTGGGGGAGGTGCAACATAAGACCCAAAACAATGACAAGAGTTTCAGTGAGGACCAACTGGTGTCTCCAAGTGGAGACACACCTCTCCAGTGTGAGAACAGTTTCAACTATAAGGTGTTGTTTGGCGCTCTCCTAGCTGTGCCGTTGAGGAACCTGATCAAGCACATTGGTAGTTGATTTGTTTGGAACACAACCCTGCAATTACACATTACTGTTGACGTTCACACAATCCAAAAACAGGTCCTTTATAAATTGCAATTTGGGTCAGGTGGGCATCATGTGACAGCTTGTTCCATTACCAACATGTAAAATAGGATCTTACAGGGTTATGCTTCCACAAGGCAAACAGATTGGAACTTAGGTGCCCATAGAAAGGAGTCCTGAGTGCATTCAGGTGCGTGTGCCGCGCCAAACAAACAAACAGGCTGATTGTGTTCAGAACAACCCAGGGTATGACGCCATGTCATCTTGGAACTGAACAACAAACCGTGATCATAAAACGGCGACACTGGAAACGACATGATGATTTGGAGATGCAAAGTGCACATTGACACTCACAGGTGTCTGCCTGCTTGTGTGACATTTATTAGAATCCTCAAGGGCTCCATCTTTCAAAACACATCCAGTCATCTTCATTCACAGCGGTTCCCCTCACCAAGACAAAACATTTGCAAAAGTTGCCTCACTAGCGGGAGGGATGGGGGCAGCTTGTTGCTGCACGTGGTGCTGAAGAACATCTGTCAGTCAAACCCACACAGAGCTGTGAAACAGACCCTGAGCTCTGACCTCATGTATATCATGTCACTGCACAGCCACTAAGTTCCAATTTAGGTGCTTATTAGAGCCCAAATCTACCATTTTCAACACGTTTATGGGTACGAATGCAAAGGGTTAAAAAGTTCCATTTCCAATGTACAACAGAGACACAGTGAACAAACCATTAAGAACACCTTCCTAATATTGAGTCACACCCCTTTTCACCCTCAGAACAGCCTCAGTTCGTCAGGACATGGACTCTACAAGGTGTAAGCGTTCCTGAGGATGCTGGCCCATATTTGTCCAATGCTTCCACAGTTGTGTCAAGTTGAAGCAGGGAAGTCCTTTAGGTGGTGGGAGGACTATTCTTGATACACACGGGAAACGGTTGAGTGAAAAACCCAGCAGCGTTGTAGTTCTTGACACACTCAAACCAGTGCACCTGGCACCAAATACTGTACCCCGTTCAAAGACACTTAAATCGGGACTTGTCCGTCCGCCCTCTGAATGGCACACAAACACAACCCATGTCTCAATGCTTAAACATCCTTCTTTAACCCGTCTCCTCCCCTTCACCTTCACCCCGTCTCCTCCCCCTCCCCTTCACCTTTAACCAGTCTCCTCCCCTTCAACCCGTCTCCTCCCCTTCACCTTTAACCCGTCTCCTCCCCTTCAACCCGTCTCCTCCCCTTCAACCCGTCTCCTCCCCTTCAACCCGTCTCCTCCCCCTTCCAACCCGCCTCCTCCCTTCACCTTCAACCCGTCTCCTCCTTCACCTTCAACCCGTCTCCTCCCCTTCACCCCGTCTCCTCCCCTTCACCCCGTCTCCTCCCCTTCACCCCGTCTCCCTCCCCTTCACCCCTCCTCCCCTCCCTTCACCCCGTCTCCTCCCCCTTCACCCCGTCTCCCTCCCCTTCACCCCGTCTCCTCCCCTTCACCCGTCTCCTCCCCCTTAACCCCGTCTCCTCCCCTTCACCCCCGTCTCCTCCCCTTCACCCCCGTCTCCCTCCCCTTCACCCCGTCTCCTCCCCTTCACCTTTAACCCGTCTCCTCCCCTTCACCTTTAACCCGTCTCCTCCCCTTCACCCCGTCTCCTCCCCTTCATCTACACTGATTGAAGTGGATTTAACAAGGGACATCAATAAGGGATCACAGTTTTCACCTGGTCAGTCTATGTCATGGAAAGAGCAGGTGTTCTTAATGTGTTGTCCACTCCATGTATATGAATGGGATTCAATGTGTCAGACTGACCTGTGGTAGACAGTATCAGTATGACGAGGTTAGTGTCAGACTGGCCTGTGGTAGACAGTATGACGAGGTTAGCGTCAGACTGACCTGTGGTAGACAGTATCAGTATGACGAGGTTAGCGTCAGACTGACCTGTGGTAGACAGTATCAGTATGACGAGGTTAGTGTCAGACTGACCTGTGGTAGACAGTATGACGAGGTTAGTGTCAGACTGACCTGTGGTAGACAGTATCAGTATGACGAGGTTAGCGTCAGACTGACCTGTGGTAGACAGTATGACGAGGTTAGTGTCAGACTGACCTGTGGTAGACAGTATCAGTATGACGAGGTTAGTGTCAGACTGGCCTGTGGTAGACAGTATCAGTATGACGAGGTTAGTGTCAGACTGGCCTGTGGTAGACAGTATGACGAGGTTAGCGTCAGACTGACCTGTGGTAGACAGTATCAGTATGACGAGGTTAGCGTCAGACTGACCTGTGGTAGACAGTATCAGTATGACGAGGTTAGTGTCAGACTGACCTGTGGTAGACAGTATCAGTATGACGAGGTTAGCGTCAGACTGACCTGTGGTAGACAGTATCAGTATGACGAGGTTAGTGTCAGACTGACCTGTGGTAGACAGTATCAGTATGGAGGTTAGTGTCAGACTGACCTGTGGTAGACAGCATGACGAGGTTAGTGTCAGACTGACCTGTGGTAGACAGTATCAGCATGACGAGGTTAGTGTCAGACTGACCTGTGGTAGACAGTATCAGTATGACGAGGTTAGTGTCAGACTGGCCTGTGGTAGACAGTATCAGTATGACGAGGGGTTAGGTGTCAGACTGACCTGTGGTAGACAGTATCAGTATGACGAGGTTAGTGTCAGACTGACCTGTGGTAGACAGTATCAGTATGACGAGGTTAGCGTCAGACTGACCTGTGGTAGACAGTATCAGTATGACGAGGTTAGTGTCAGACTGACCTGTGGTAGACAGTATCAGTATGACGAGGTTAGTGTCAGACTGGCCTGTGGTAGACAGTATCAGTATGACGAGGTTAGTGTCAGACTGGCCTGTGGTAGACAGTATGGCCGAGGTTATGTCAGACTGACCTGTGGTAGACAGTATCAGTATGACGAGGTTAGCGTCAGACTGACCTGTGGTAGACAGTATGACGAGTTAGTGTCAGACTGACCTGTGGTAGACAGTATCAGTATGACCCGGTTAGTGTCAGACTGGCCTGTGGTAGACAGTATGACGGGTTAGTGTCAGACTGACCTGTGGTAGACAGTATCAGTATGACGAGGTTAGTGTCAGACTGGCCTGTGGTAGACAGTATCAGTATGACGAGGTTAGTGTCAGACTGACCTGTGGTAGACAGTATGACGAGGTTAGTGTCAGACTGACCTGTGGTAGACAGTATCAGTATGGCGAGGTTAGTGTCAGACTGACCTGTGGTAGACAGTATGACGAGGTTAGTGTCAGACTGACCTGTGGTAGACAGTATGACGAGGTTAGTGTCAGACTGGCCTGTGGTAGACAGTATCAGTATGACGAGGTTAGCGTCAGACTGACCTGTGGTAGACAGTATCAGTATGACGAGGTTAGTGTCAGACTGGCCTGTGGTAGACAGTATGACGAGGTTAGCGTCAGACTGACCTGTGGTAGACAGTATCAGTATGACGAGGTTAGTGTCAGACTGACCTGTGGTAGACAGTATCAGTATGACGAGGTTAGTGTCAGACTGACCTGTGGTAGACAGTATCAGTATGACGAGGTTAGCGTCAGACTGGCCTGTGGTAGACAGTATCAGTATGACGAGGTTAGTGTCAGACTGACCTGTGGTAGACAGTATCAGTATGACGAGGTTAGTGTCAGACTGGCCTGTGGTAGACAGTATGACGAGGTTAGTGTCAGACTGACCTGTGGTAGACAGTATCAGTATGACGAGGTTAGTGTCAGACTGGCCTGTGGTAGACAGTATGACGAGGTTAGTGTCAGACTGACCTGTGGTAGACAGTATCAGTATGACGAGGTTAGCGTCAGACTGGCCTGTGGTAGACAGTATCAGTATGACGAGGTTAGTGTCAGACTGGCCTGTGGTAGACAGTATGACGAGGTTAGTGTCAGACTGACCTGTGGTAGACAGTATCAGTATGACGAGGTTAGCGTCAGACTGACCTGTGGTAGACAGTATCAGTATGACGAGGTTAGCGTCAGACTGACCTGTGGTAGACAGTATCAGTATGACGAGGTTAGCGTCAGACTGACCTGTGGTAGACAGCATGACGAGGTTAGTGTCAGACTGACCTGTGGTAGACAGTATCAGTATGACGAGGTTAGTGTCAGACTGGCCTGTGGTAGACAGTATCAGTATGACGAGGTTAGTGTCAGACTGACCTGTGGTAGACAGTATCAGTATGACGAGGTTAGTGTCAGACTGGCCTGTGGTAGACAGTATGACGAGGTTAGTGTCAGACTGACCTGTGGTAGACAGTATCAGTATGACGAGGTTAGTGTCAGACTGACCTGTGGTAGACAGCATGACGAGGTTAGTGTCAGACTGACCTGTGGTAGACAGTATCAGTATGACGAGGTTGTGTCAGACTGGCCTGTGGTAGACAGTATCAGTATGACGAGGTTAGCGTCAGACTGACCTGTGGTAGACAGTATGATGACAGGTTAGTGTCAGACTGACCTGTGGTAGACAGTATCAGTATGACGAGGTTAGTGTCAGACTGACCTGTGGTAGACAGTATGACGAGGTTAGTGTCAGACTGGCCTGTGGTAGACAGTATCAGTATGACGAGGTTAGCGTCAGACTGGCCTGTGGTAGACAGTATCAGTATGACGAGGTTAGTGTCAGACTGACCTGTGGTAGACAGTATGACGAGGTTAGTGTCAGACTGACCTGTGGTAGACAGTATCAGTATGACGAGGTTAGTGTCAGACTGACCTGTGGTAGACAGTATCAGTATGACGAGGTTAGTGTCAGACTGACCTGTGGTAGACAGTATCAGTATGACGAGGTTAGCGTCAGACTGGCCTGTGGTAGACAGTATCAGTATGACGAGGTTAGCGTCAGACTGACCTGTGGTAGACAGTATGACGAGGTTAGTGTCAGACTGGCCTGTGGTAGACAGTATCAGTATGACGAGGTTAGCGTCAGACTGACCTGTGGTAGACAGTATCAGTATGACGAGGTTAGTGTCAGACTGACCTGTGGTAGACAGTATCAGTATGACGAGGTTAGTGTCAGACTGACCTGTGGTAGACAGTATGACGAGGTTAGCGTCAGACTGGCCTGTGGTAGACAGTATCAGTATGACGAGGTTAGTGTCAGACTGGCCTGTGGTAGACAGTATCAGTATGACGAGGTTAGTGTCAGACTGACCTGTGGTAGACAGTATGACGAGGTTAGTGTCAGACTGACCTGTGGTAGACAGTATCAGTCATCTCACACCAGGACCGGGCCCTGTCCACAGCACAACCATCAGAGTCTGTACACTGACAGACAGAAGGAGGGAGAGAGAGAGACAGGAGATCAGTGTGTTGCAGATGAGTAATAACACAGGGACCTCTACATACAGGGACCACGAGGACATTGGTTTCAGAGTGGAAATGTTGAATGAAAATGTGAAGATTTTTAAAATGTGAATTACTATCAGTGTCACCTACGTTTCACTAATTCAAACATTTAACTATGCAGGATAAAAGGTCCCTCAATAAATCAAATCAACCAATCGTTAAACCAACTCACGCAGTCCACCAGCATCTTGCCCAGCTCCTTGGCGCCTACAAAGCTCTTGGCCAGTTCCAGAGGGTTGGAGGGTCTGAACACGTCTACAGAGTTCACCACTACCTGGGGAGGCTTACCTGTCCCAATGTAATAATATACACATCCATATGATCTCTACATATTATTATATACCAATATAAAGCTCTACCTGTCCCAATGTAATAATATACACATCCATATGATCTCTACATATTATAATATACCAATATAAAGCTATTACCTGTCCTAATAAATATAATATACACATCCATATGATCTCTACATATTATTATATACCAATATAAAGCTCTACCTGTCCCAATGTAATAATATACACATCCATATGACCTCTACATATTATAATATACCAATATAAAGCTATTACCTGTCCTAATAAATATAATATACACATCCATATGATCTCTACATATTATTATATACCAATATAAAGCTCTACCTGTCCCAATGTAATAATATACACATCCATATGATACATATTATAATATCCAATATAAAAGCTATTACCTGTCCTAATAAATATAATATACACATCCATATGATCTCTACATATTATAATATACCAATATAAAGCTCTACCTGTCCCAATGTAATAATATACACATCCATATGATCTCTACATATTATTATATACCAATATAAAGCTCTACCTGTCCCAATAAATATAATATACACAACCATGTGATCTCTACATATTATAATATACCAATATAAAGCTATTACCTGTCCTAATAAATATAATATACACATCCATATGATCTCTACATATTATAATATACCAATATAAAGCTCTACCTGTCCTAATAAATATAATATACACATCCATATGATCTCTACATATTATAATATACCAATATAAAGCTCTACCTGTCCTAATAAATATAATATACACATCCATATGCTAACTACATATTATAATATACCAATATAAAGCTATTACCTGTCCCAATGTAATAATATACACATCCATATGATCTCTACATATTATAATATACCAATATAAAGCTATTACCTGTCCCAATGTAATAATATACACATCCATATGATCTCTACATATTATAATATACCAATATAAAGCTAATACCTGTCCCAATGTAATAATATACACATCCATATGATCTCTACATATTATAATATACCAATATAAAGCTAATACCTGTCCCAATGTAATAATATACACATCCATATGATCTCTACATATTACAATATACCAATATAAAGCTATTACCTGTCCTAATAAATATAATATACACATCCATATGATCTCTACATATTATTATATACCAATAAAGCTATTACCTGTCCTAATAAATATAATATACACATCCATATGATCTCTACATATTATTATATACCAATATAAAGCTATTACCTGTCCTAATAAATATAATATACACATCCATATGATCTCTACATATTATTATATACCAATATAAAGCTCTACTTGTTCCAATAAATATAATATACACATCCATATGATCTCTACATATTATTATATACCAATATAAAGCTCTACCTGTCCTAATAAATATAATATACACATCCATATGATCTCTACATATTATAATATACCAATATAAAGCTATTACCTGTCCTAATAAATATAATATACACATCCATATGATCTCTATATATTATAATATACCAATATAAAGCTATTACCTGTCCCTAAAGAAACCACCACACCAAGACGCTGCACCTCTAGGCCACGCCCCTACATTCAAAATAAACAGAGAGAGAGAGAGACAGAAAAGTTAAACAGACGAGTCAGTACAAAAGGAACATTTCAGATGGAACTTCTTGGAGTCACACCTCTGCTTTCAGGGATTTGTTGTATTGGTGGATCTCAGTCATGGCATCCAGTGTCGGGTTATTGGCCAGCAACCCTCCGTCCAGAAACCGCCCCATTGGTCGGAAGTAGGTGGGGGCGGCGCCACTGGAACGGGCGGCTCTCCACACGACCTGCTCTGATAGGCCAAGAGGGTTGGGGCTAAGCATCAAGTCAACCAATCAATCAGACAAAATCATGATTTATGATGAAAAAAGTTCAAGTGAAATTGGTGAGGTGTGAGAGCAGATTCACCAAGCATCTTCACTGTGACCCTTTCACCTCCACTCAGAGAGAACAGGCATCACACACACACACACGACACACACAACAGAGACCAAACACACAGACAAACACATACACACACACACCTTGGTCGGTCACCTTCCTACGTTTTTTAGCAGGTTCCTGAGTGTATCCAACTATCAACACATCCTCATCCTCCCATCCTGAAACAACAACACACACACACACTCATACCACCACCAGATGGAAACACAGCTGGCCCTGAAACACACTCCAAACACCGACACTCAGACCACAGGGCGATCATTATCAATCGAATGTATTTATAAAGCCCTTTCTACATCAGCAGATGTCACAACATGCTTATACAGAAACCCATCCTAAAACCCCAAACAGCAAGCAATGCAGATGTAGAAGCACGGTGGCTAGGAAGAACTCCCTAGAAAGGCAGGAACCTAGGAAGAAACCAGGCTCTGAGGGGTCAGGCCTCTTCTGGCTGTGCCGGGTGCAGATTATAACAGTACATGGCCATTATCACTTCACACACACTGAGGTAGAACACAAACACAGCCTGCCCCCCACTCTGTTACCTTGTGGTATGGTGAGTGGAAGGAAGGTGGCTGTGCCAGCGTAGGGGCGTTCTCTGGGCAGGGAAGGGGGTCATAGTTCCTAAAAGAGATGGAGCTCTCCTGGATGTCTGTCTGCCAGCACACTGGTTACCATCACCCTGTGGAGAGAGACAGAGAAACACACACAGAGACAGAGAAAACACACAGAGACAGAGAAACACAGAGACAATATTAGAGAGACAAAGGAAACCTCAGGATGAGAGAAAACGCACATTCATAGCCAATGAAAATACAATTGAAACTAATGAAATAGTGTTAGTATTACAGCAGTACCCGGAATTGACCAATCAGACAAAGCCAGAGTGTTGCCATGGTTACCTGGGGTGCCGTACGTCTGTCATCATGGTGTTTTCAACAACTCTTTCTTCAGGAAGTCCTCCAGAGGGGCCGACTCGTAGGGTCGCGACCCTTTGAACACCTGCTCCTTCATACGGAAGTAGAGGCATCGCAGATACTCCATATCCTTACCTGGAAAGGTACGACAGCATCTCACAAACAAACACTTTCAATGTGGAAAGGATCTACGGTTCAAGGCTGCTCTTTAAGAAGTTAGGGACAACTTTGTATGAAGAAAAACAATCCATTAAAAATATTGAGGACCACATCAACTATATAAAACACATACATAACACCATATGAGTTTCTCTGCACACAGACACTCATAATACACAAGCAGTAACATCTCACCATGGACGATAGCCAGGGCCAGTATGCCCCCTGTGCTGGTCCCAGAAACCCAGTCAAAGAGTTCCTTGATGGGCCTGCCTGCCTCTTTCTCCAGGGAGATTAACAACTGGATCAGAACCAAGCCTTTAATGCCCCCTCCATCCAGACACAGCAGTCTGTCTATCCTAGAGGAGAGGAGGCCATTAGAGGGACTCTTACACAGCAGTCTGTCTATCCTAGAGGAGAGGAGGCCATTAGAGGGACTCTTACACAGCAGTCTGTCTATCCTAGAGGAGAGAGGAGGCCATTAGAGGGACTCTTACACAGCAGTCTGTCTATCCTAGAGGAGAGAGGAGGCCATTAGAGGGACTCTTACACAGCAGGAGAAAGAGGAACAAGCCATTCAGACAATATATAAGTCATTTGTCTATATTGTACACTTGACTATTCATTCAAACTGGTGTTATAATTAATCAACCAACCTAAGAATCACACAGATCAGCAGTACGTTGAATTAAGAAAAAAACTGATAAATTTCTAAATAACCAAAATAAAATACACAGAAACGTACTTCCTGCTTCCTGTTTTGAACCCGTCCACTTCTCCCGGCCGCGACTCATCGCACCCACCGCCGCCGCAACGTGCATGATGTCCCGAACCCTATCGGCCAATCACAGACAAGGACCCAGGTCTAATCAACCAATAGGAGCGCAGTGGAATGGAAGAGAGGGACAGAGGGAAGGGGATGAGCCTGGGGGGGAAAGGAGTGAGAGAAGTGGGAAGAGAGAAGAGGGGAGAAGTAGCAGAATAACTCAAAATGCAGGGAGAGATGAGAGGGATGAATACAAACATGGAGCGATAGCAGAGGGAAGGATGAATTAAAAACAAAGCAGATGAATGTTTGAAAGGACTGACGAAGTAAGGGAGGAAAAAGAAAAAAGTGAGAAAAAGAGAGAAAGAAAGAAAAGGAGAACGTCTTCAAAAGGGGAAGACCATAAGGAGGATCACGATACCGGAGAGAGGAGAGGGACACTTCAGTAACGAAGAGAGTAAACAAAAGAGGGGATGAAAGAAAGGATAAAACACCATCAGATAAAGGAGGGGCCATAGAAGAGAGAGGGAGGTTCTGGTGTATGGGGGTTGGGGTTGGGGTCAGAGAAGAGAAGAGAGGAGGGTGGTTCTGGTGTATGGGGGTTGGGGTCAGAGAAGAGAGAGGGAGGGTGGTTCTGGTGTATGGGGTCAGAGAAGAGAGAAGGAGGGAGGTTCTGGTGTATGGGGGTTGGGGTCAGAGAAGAGAGAAGGAGGGTCAGAGAAGAGAGAAGGAGGGAGGTTCTGGTGTATGGGGGTTGGGGTCAGAGAAGAGAGAAGGAGGGAGGTTCTGGGGTATGGGGGTTGGGGTCAGAGAAGAGAGAAGGAGGGAGGTTCTGGGTGGGGTATGGGGGTTGGGGTCAGAGAGAAGAGGGTGGTTCTGGGGGTTGGGGTCAGAGAAGGAGGGAGGTTCTGGTGTATGGGGGTTGGGGTCAGAGAAGAGAGAAGGAGGGTGGTTCTGTGTATGGGGGTTGGGGTCAGAGAAGAGAGAAGGAGGGAGGTTCTGGGGTATGGGGGTTGGGGTCAGAGAAGAGAGAAGGAGGGAGGTTCTGGTGTATGGGGGTTGGGGTCAGAGAAGAGAGAAGGAGGGAGGTTCTGGGGTATGGGGGTTGGGGTCAGAGAAGAGAAGAGAAGAGAGAAGTAGGGTGGTTCTGGTGTATGGGGGTTGGGGTCAGAGAAGAGAGAAGGATGGTGGTTCTGGTGTATGGGGGTTGGGGTCAGAGAAGAGAGAAGGAGGGTGGTTCTGGTGTATGGGGGTTGGGGTCAGAGAAGAGAGAAGGAGGGAGGTTCTGGGGTATGGGGGTTGGGGTCAGAGAGAAGAGAGAAGGAGGGGTGGTTCTGGTGTATGGGGGTTGGGGTCAGAGAAGAGAGAGAAGAGAGAAGGAGGGTGGTTCTGGTGTATGGGGTTGGGGTCAGAGAAGAGAGAAGGAGGGTGGTTCTGGTGTATGGGGGTTGGGGTCAGAGAAGAGAGAAGGAGGGAGGGTTCTGGGTATGGGGGTTGGGGTCAGAGAAGAGAGAAGGAGGGAGGTTCTGGGGTGGTGTATGGGAGTTGGGGTCAGAGAAGAGAGAAGGAGGGAGGTTCTGGTGTATGGGGGTTGGGGTCAGAGAAGAGAGAAGGAGGGAGGTTCTGGGGTATGGGGGTTGGGGTCAGAGAAGAGAGAAGGAGGGAGGTTCTGGGGTATGGGAGTTGGGGTCAGTTCGGGTGAAAGATTAAATGGTATCAGGGCCTGTATTCATAAAGCATCTCAGAGTAGGAGTGCTGATCTTGGAGCAGATCCCCTCTATCAAACTCATTATGATCAGATCACTCCTACTCTGAGATGCTTGATACATATGGTCCCAGGAGGAGAACGGTCAGAGAGACATTTGGGATTGAGGATGGGGGGCTTTACCTATGCCTGGTGACGAAGCAGCCTTCTTGGGGGGAGGATGGGAGTTGAGGGGGGAGGAGGGTGGGGGCGCACCGCTGTACCCCTACACTACACAGCATGTCCAGTAGCACCTTTCTGTTGGAGCCTTCAGTCAATCAACACACCAAGCCACGGGGTTAGAGACATGCACACACAATGACAGGCAGGAAGAAGAGAGAGAGAGAGGAGAGGGGAGAGAAGAAGAGAGAGGAGAGAGGGGAGAAAGAGAGGGGGGGTGAAGGGATGGAGAGTGAGAGAAAGAGGTAGATAGGTGGAGGTTAAGAGAGAGAACAAGAGTGAAAGAGTAGGTCGAGAGAGGGAAGAGAGAGAGCAAAATTAACTTTAGCAAAGCATTATTCAATTTCACAAACAGTCAGTTGCAGAGAGCGACAGATGGAGAGACAGGAGTGGTCAAACAGATCATACAGACATTCACACTGACACACATGCAGATTTGAACAACACGCATAGTTTCCATAGAAAGACATAAGTAACATGTATTCTTTTGTATTGAGACTTTATCAATCAATAAAAACTATATAAATGTATTACTATGGAAACCACAACAGAGGGGTTGATTGACATGGACAATAACTTCAAAATTAACACCAGGCGACGGGTTTGATAGGACGAGCTGGGCTTTCAACACGACCTGCTAGCTAAAATCCCTGCTTGCTCACGTTAATTAGCTTGTTTCAATTCTGACTTGCAAGCTAACGTTAACTAACTAGCATTCGAGGGCTGACGTACATTGTGTAATGTAAAAATAAATGATGGATCCAACTATGTTGGTAATTTGTCTCATGCCTCACTACTGCATTATGCTACTGATTGTCCGTGTGCTAGCTAAGAGCAACAAACATCCAGCACTGATTAGCTTTCATTAGCTATATTAATGCTATAAACCACTGATAATGTTCTGAAATAACATTATATATTTCTTTGATTGTATATACATAGTCTTAGCAAGCTCTTTGGTAGCAAGCTAAGCTTTTCCAGCTATAATTTTCAGCTACCTCGCTAGCTTTACAAACGTTAGCTTAGCTAGCAACACGTCTCAGGCTGCTGGCTTCCTAAGTGACAGTGGATGACAAAACAAGTGTTGGTGGAAAAGAAAACAGGAAATTGTCATTCCCAGAAAGTCCCCCGCAATTTGACCCACCCTCGAGCGGAAGGACCCACCCTCGAGCGGAAGGCCTATGATCATCTCAGCACATTACAAACAGCTGATTAATCAATGTCATCAAGCAATGAGCAAAGTTCACGTGATCAATGAATACAATATACTGTAGTCAATGTTATATTAATGTTCACACAGCCTTAACATATACATGCTATTTCATGCACAATAACACATGCTTTTGAATTCATTAATATCCACATCAACGTGAGATTGTTGTTGTGATGGATTCATTCATCTGCTGGCTTGTGACGTCACCGCTTTATAAAGGCAGCAAGGAACTAACTCTCCTCTACCTTTCAATAATCCATCCACCCATTCATTCATTCATTCATTCATTTCTTCCTTCCCTCACTCTATCACTCCCTCTATCCACCCATTCATTCCTTCCTTCCCTTTGCTCACTCTATCCCTCCATCCACCTACTCTATTCCCTTCCCTCTCGACCCCTCCCCCCAATCCCTCTCACCTTTACTAGTGAGTGATGCTTGGAGTCCGGGTGTCTCACCCTCTCCCCCATCCTCCTTTTTCCCTCCCTCCTCTCTTTCTTCCCACTCACCTTTACTAGTGCGTGCTGCTATCAATCCGGGAGTCTCTCCCAGGTCATTGTGTATCTCCACGTCGGCTCCAAACACAATCAGAGCCTTGATCAGTTCCATGTGGTCCATCTGGAAATAGCGAAACAGCAGGGGTCAGAGAGTAAAGGTCAAGGAGGGGAAGGAGGGGTCAGAAAGAAAAACAAGGGGTCATGTATGGAAAGGGACTATGTAGTGTCCAAATTATAACCCTAGACCGTACCCCTAATCATTCCCATCTAACCCTAGACCGTACCCCTAGTCATTCCCATCTAACCCTAGACCGTACCCCTAGTCATTCCCATCTAACCCTAGACCGTACCCCTAATCATTCCCATCTAACCCTAGACCGTACCCCTAATCATTCCCATCTAACCCTAGACCGTACCCCTAGTCATTCCCATCTAACCCTAGACCGTACCCCTAATCATTCCCATCTAACCCTAGACCGTACCCCTAATCATTCCCGTCTAACCCTAGACCGTACCCCTAGTCATTCCCATCTAACCCTAGACCGTACCCCTAGTCATTCCCATCTAACCTAGACCGTACCCCTAATCATTCCCATCTAACCCTAGACCGTACCCCTAATCATTCCCATCTAACCCTAGACCGTACCCCTAATCATTCCCATCTAACCCCTAATCATTCCCATCTAACCCTAGACCGTACCCTAATCATTCCCATCTAACCCCTAATCATTCCCATCTAACCCTAGACCGTACCCCTAGTCATTCCCATCTAACCCTAGACCGTACCCCTAATCATTCCCATCTAACCCTAGACCGTACCCTAATCATTCCCATCTAACCCTAGACCGTACCCTAATCATTCCCATCTAACCCCTAATCATTCCCATCTAACCCTAGACCGTACCCCTAATCATTCCCATCTAACCCCTAATCATTCCCATCTAACCCTAGACCGTACCCCTAGTCATTCCCATCTAACCCTAGACCCTACCCCTAGTCATTCCCATCTAACCCTAGACCGTACCCCTAGTCATTCCCATCTAACCCTAGACCGTACCCCTAATCATTCCCGTCTAACAATAGACCGTACCCCTAATCATTCCCATCTAACCCTAGACCGTACCCCTAGTCATTCCCATCTAACCCTAGACCGTAGACCTAGTCATTCCCATCTAACCCTAGACCGTACCCCTAGTCATTCCCATCTAACCCTAGACCGTACCCCAGTCATTCCCATCTAACCCTAGACCGTACCCCCAGTCATTCCCATCTAACCCTAGACCGCACCTAATCATTCCCATCTAACCCTAGACCGTACCCCTAGTCATTCCCGTCTAACCCTAGACCGACTCAATCATTCCCATCTAACCCCTAATCATTCCCATCTAACCCAGACCGTACCCCTAGTCATTCCCATCTAACCCTAGACCGTACCCCTAATCATTCCCCGTCTAACCCTAGACCGTACCCTAGTCATTCCCATCTAACCCTAGACCGTACCCCTAGTCATTCCCATCTAACCCTAGACCGACCCCTAATCATTCCCATCTAACCCCTAATCATTCCCATCTAACCCTAGACCGTACCTAGTCATTCCCATCTAACCCTAGACCGTACCCCCTAATCATTCCCATCTAACCCTAGACCTACCCCTAGTCATTCCCATCTAACCCTAGACCGTACCCCTAGTCATTCCCATCTAACCCTAGACCGTACCCCTAATCATTCCCATCTAACCCTAGACCGTACCCCTAATCATTCCCATCTAACCCTAGACCGTACCCCTAATCATTCCCATCTAACCCCTAATCATTCCCATCTAACCCTAGACCGTACCCCTAATCATTCCCATCTAACCCCTAATCATTCCCATCTAACCCTAGACCGTACTCCCCTAGTCATTCCCATCTAACCCTAGACCCTACCCCTAGTCATTCCCATCTAACCCTAGACCGTACCCCTAGTCATTCCCATCTAACCCTAGACCGATTCCCTAATCATTCCCGTCTTAACAATAGACCGTACCCCTAATCATTCCCATCTAACCCTAGACCTACTCCCCTAGTCATTCCCATCTAACACTAGACCGCACCCCTAGTCATTCCCATCTAACCCTAGACCGTACCCCTAGTCATTCCCATCTAACCCTAGACCGTACCCCAGTCATTCCCATCTAACCCCAGACCGTACCCCCAGTCATTCCCATCTAACCCTAGACCGTACCCCTAATCATTCCCATCTAACCCTAGACCGTACCCCTAGTCATTCCCGTCTAACCCTAGACCGTACCCCTAATCATTCCCATCTAACCCCCTAAGTCATTCCCATCTAACCCTAGACCGCACTCCCTAATCATTCCCATCTAACCCTAGACCGTACCCCCAGTCATTCCCATCTAACCCTAGACCGCACTCCCTAATCATTCCCATCTAACCCTAGACCGTACCCCTAGTCATTCCCATCTAACCCCTAATCATTCCCATCTAACCCTAGACCGCACTCTCTAGTCATTCCCATCTAACCCTAGACCGTACCCCTAGTCATTCCCATCTAACCCTAGACCGTACCCCTAGTCATTCCCATCTAACCCTAGACCGTACTTCTAGTCATTCCCATCTAACCCTAGACCGTACCCCTAATCATTCCCATCTAACCCTAGACCGTACTCCCTAGTCATTCCCATCTCCAACCCAGACCGTACTCCCTAGTCATTCCCATCTAACCCTAGACCGTACCCCTAGTCATTCCCATCTAACCCTAGACCGTACCCCTAGTCATTCCCGTCTAACCCTAGACCGTACCCCCAGTCATTCCCATCTAACCCTAGACCGTACCCCTAGTCATTCCCATCTAACCCTAGACCGTACCCCTAGTCATTCCCATCTAACAATAGACCGTACCCCTAGTCATTCCCATCTAACCCTAGACCGTACCCCTAATAATTCCCGTCTAACCCTAGACCGTACCCCTAGTCATTCCCATCTAACCCTAGACCGTACCCCTAGTCATTCCCATCTAACCCCTAGTCATTCCCATCTAACCCTAGACCGTACCCCTAGTCATTCCCATCTAACCCCTAATCATTCCCATCTAACCCTAGACCGTACCCCTAGTCATTCCCATCTAACCCTAGACCGTACCCCTAGTCATTCCCATCTAACCCTAGACCGTACCCCTAGTCATTCCCATCTAACCCTAGACCGTACCTAGTCATTCCCATCTAACCCTAGACCGTACCCCTAATCATTCCCATCTAACCCTAGACCGTCTAGTCATTCCCATCTAACCCAGACCGTACCCCTAGTCATTCCCGTCTAACCCTAGACCGTACCCCTAGTCATTCCCATCTAACCCTAGACCGTACCCTAGTCATTCCCGTCTAACCCTAGACCGTACCCCAGTCATTCCCATCTAACCCTAGACCGTACCTCCCTAGTCATTCCCATCTAACCCTAGACCGTACCCCTAGTCATTCCCATCTAACAATAGACCGTAACCCCCTAGTCATTCCCATCTAACCCTAGACCGTACCCCTAATAATTCCCGTCTAACCCTAGACCGTACCCCTAGTCATTCCCATCTAACCCTAGACCGTACCCCTAGTCATTCCCATCTAACCCCTAGTCATTCCCATCTAACCCTAGAGACCTAGTCATTCCCATCTAACCCCTAATCATTCCCATCTAACCCTAGACCGTACCCCTAGTCATTCCCATCTAACCCTAGACCGTACCTCTAGTCATTCCCATCTAACCCTAGACCGTACCCTAGTCATTCCCATCTAACCCTAGACCGTACCCCTAGTCATTCCCATCTAACCCTAGAGACCTAGTCATTCCCATCTAACCCTAGACCGTACCCCTAGTCATTCCCATCTAACCCTAGACCGTACTCCTAGTCATTCCCATCTAACCCTAGACCGCATTCCTAGTCATTCCCATCTAACCCTAGACCGTACCCCTAGTCATTCCCATCTAACCCTAGACCGCACCTAGTCATTCCCATCTAACCCTAGACCGTACCCCTAGTCATTCCCGTCTAACCCTAGACCGTACCCCCAGTCATTCCCATCTAACCCTAGACCGTACCCCTAATCATTCCCATCTAACAATAGACCGTACCCCTAGTCATTCCCATCTAACAATAGACCGTACCCCTAGTCATTCCCATCTAACCCTAGAGTACCCCTAGTCATTCCCATCTAACCTTAGACCGTACCCCTAGTCATTCCCATCTAACCCTAGACCGCACTCCCTAGTCATTCCCATCTAACCCTAGACCGTACTCCCTAGTCATTCCCATCTAACAATAGAACCCCTAGTCATTCCCATCTAACCCTAGACCGTACCCCTAATAATCTAACCCTAGACCGTACCCCTAATCATTCCCATCTAACCCTAGACCGTACCCCTATCATTCCCATCTAACCCTAGAGACCTAGTCATTCCCATCTAACCCCTAGTCATTCCCATCTAACCCTAGACCGTACCCCTAGTCATTCCCATCTAACCCCTAATCATTCCCATCTAACCCTAGACCGTACCCCTAGTCATTCCCATCTAACCCTAGACCGTACTCCCTAGTCATTCCCATCTAACCCTAGACCGTACCCCTAGTCATTCCCATCTAACCCTAGACCGACCTAGTCATTCCCATCTAACCCCTAGTCATTCCCATCTAACCCTAGACCGCACCCCTAGTCATTCCATCTAACCCTAATCATTCCCATCTAACCCTAGACCGTACCCCTAGTCATTCCCATCTAACCCTAGACCGTACCCCTAGTCATTCCCATCTAACCCTAGACCGTACCCCTAGTCATTCCCATCTAACCCTAGACCGTACCCCTAGTCATTCATCTCTAGACCGTACCCCTAGTCATTCCCATCTAACCCTAGAGTACCCCTAGTCATTCCCATCTAACCCTAGACCGTACCCCTAGTCATTCCCATCTAACCCTAGACCTACCCCTAGTCATTCCCATCTAACCCTAGACCGCACTCCCTAGTCATTCCATCTAACCCTAGACCGTACCCTAGTCATTCCCATCTAACCCTAGACCGTACCCCTAGTCATTCCCATCTAACCCTAGACCGTACCCCTAGTCATTCCCATCTAACCCTAGACCGTACCCCTAGTCATTCCCATCTAACAATAGACCGTACCCCTAGTCATTCCCATCTAACCCTAGACCGTACCCCAATCATTCCCATCTAACCCTAGACCGTACCCCTAGTCATTCCCATCTAACCCTAGACCGTACCCCTAGTCATTCCCATCTAACCCTAGACCGTAACCCTAGTCATTCCCATCTAACCCTAGACCGTACCAATCATTCCCATCTAACCCTAGACCGTACCTAGTCATTCCGTCTAACCCTAGACCGTACCCCTAATCATTCCCATCTAACCCTAGACCGTACCCCTAGTCATTCCCATCTAACCCTAGACCGTACCCCTAGTCATTCCCATCTAACCCTAGACCGTACCCCTAATCATTCCCATCTAACCCTAGACCGTACCCCTAGTCATTCCCATCTAACAATAGACCGTACCCCTAGTCATTCCCATCTAACCCTAGACCGTACCCCTAATAATTCCCATCTAACCCTAGACCGTACCCCTAATCATTCCCATCTAACCCTAGACCGTACCCCTAATCATTCCCATCTAACCCTAGACCGTACCCCTAATAATTCCCATCTAACCCTAGACCGTACCCTAATCATTCCCATCTAACCCTAGACCGTACCCCTAATAAGCTTCAACCCCTAATCATTCCCTTCTAACCCTAGACCGTACCCCTAGTCATTCCCATCTAACCCTAGACCGTACCCCTAATCATTCCCATCTAACCCTAGACCGTACCTAGTCATTCCCATCTAACCCTAGACCGTACTCTAATCATTCCCATCTAACCCTAGACCGCACCTCTAGTCATTCCCATCTAACCCTAGACCGTACCCCTAGTCATTCCCATCTAACCCTAGACCGTACCCCTAATCATTCCCATCTAACCCTAGACCGTACCCTAGTCATTCCCGTCTAACCCTAGACCGTACCCCTAGTCATTCCCATCTAACCCTAGACCGTACCCCTAGTCATTCCCATCTAACCCTAGACCGTACCCCTAGTCATTCCCATCTAACCCTAGACCGTACCCCTAATCATTCCCGGGTCTAACCCTAGACCGACTCTAGTCATTCCCATCTAACCCTAGACCGTACCCCTAATCATTCCCGTCTAACCCTAGACCGTACCCCTAGTCATTCCCATCTAACCCTAAACCGTACCCCTAGTCATTCCCATCTAACCCTAAACCGTACCCCTAATCATTCCCGTCTAACCCTAGACCGTACCCCTAGTCATTCCCATCTAACCCTAAACCGTACCCCTAGTCATTCCCATCTAACCCTAAACCGTACCCCTAATCATTCCGTCTAACCCTAGACCGTACCCCTAGTCATTCCCATCTAACCCTAGACCGTACCCCTAATCATTCCCGTCTAACCCTAGACCGTACCCCTAGTCATTCCCATCTAACCCTAGACCGTACCCCTAATCATTCCCGTCTAACCCTAGACCGTACCCCTAGTCATTCCCATCTAACCCTAGACCGTACCCCTAATCATTCCCATCTAACCCTAGACCGTACCCCTAGTCATTCCCATCTAACCCTAGACCGTACCCCTAATCATTTGTCATATTGTTGAGAGGATTCATATGTTTGAGATAAAGAGGAAGGTTACCGAAGCATTAAACTCCCACTGAGTGCAACAAACACACCCTCCCTACCTTCATAGCCCGAGGCAGGGCCTTGTTTCCTCTCTGTGTGGAACACACACACACAACCTTCATAGCCAGATGCAGGGCCGTGTTTCCTCTCTGTGTGAAACACACACACAAACACACACACACCCTACCTTCATTGCCAGAGGCAGGGCCATGTTTCCTCTGTGTGAAACACACACACACACACACACACAACCTTCATAGCCAGATGCAGGGCCGTGTTACCTCTCTGTGTGTAACACACACACACAACCTTCATTGCCAGATGCAGGGCCGTGTTTCCTCTCTGTGTGAAACACACACACACACACCCTACCTTCATAGCCAGAGGCAGGGCCGTGTTTCCTCTCTGTGTGAAACACACACACAAACACACACACACCCTACCTTCATTGCCAGAGGCAGGGCCATGTTTCCTCTGTGTGAAACACACACACACACCCTACCTTCATAGCCAGAGGCAGGGCCGTGTTTCCTCTCTGTGTGAAACACACACAAACACACACACACCCTACCTTCATTGCCAGAGGCAGGACCATGTTTCCTCTGTGTGAAACACACACACAAACACACACACACCCTACCTTCATTGCCAGAGGCAGGGCCATGTTTCCTCTGTGTGAAACACACACACACACCCTACCTTCATAGCCAGAGGCAGGGCCGTGTTTCCTCTCTGTGTGAAACACACACAAACACACACACACCCTACCTTCATTGCCAGAGGCAGGGCCATGTTTCCTCTGTGTGAAACACACACACACACACACAACCTTCATAGCCAGATGCAGGGCCGTGTTTCCTCTCTGTGTGAAACACACACACAAACACACACACACCCTACCTTCATTGCCAGAGGCAGGGCCATGTTTCCTCTGTGTGAAACACACACACACACACACAACCTTCATAGCCAGATGCAGGGCCGTGTTTCCTCTCTGTGTGAAACACACACACACACACACACACACACACCCTACCTTCATAGCCAGAGGCAGGGCCGTGTTTCCTCTCTGTGTGAAACACACACACAAACACACACACACCCTACCTTCATTGCCAGAGGCAGGGCCATGTTTCCTCTGTGTGAAACACACACACACACCTACCTTCATAGCCAGAGGCAGGGCGTGTTTTCCTCTCTGTGTGAAACACACACAAACACACACACACCCTACCTTCATTGCCAGAGGCAGGACCATGTTTCCTCATGTGAAACACACACACAACACACACACACCCTACCTTCATTGCCAGAGGCAGGGCCATGTTTCCTCTGTGTGAAACACACACACACACCCCTACCTTCATAGCCAGAGGCAAGGGCGTGTTTCCTCTCTGTGTGAAACACACACAAACACACCCTACCTTCATTGCCAGAGGCAGGGCCATGTTTTCCTCTGTGTGAAACACACACACAATCACACCCTACCTTCATTGCCAGGCAGGGCCAGAAGCACACACACACACACAACCTTCATAGCCAGATGCAGGGCCGTGTTCCTCTCTGTGTGAAAGCCAGACAGGGCCGTGTTCCTCTCTGTGTGAAACACACACACACACACACACACACCCCTACCTTCATTGCCAGAGGCAGGGCCATGTTTTCTCTCTGTGTGAAACACACACACAAACACACACACACCCTACCTTCATTAGCCAGATGCCAGAGGCAGGGCCGTGTTTCCTCTCTGTGTGAACACAAACACACACACACACCCTACCTTCATTGCCAGGGCCATGTTTCCTCTCTGTGTGAAACACACACACAAACACACACACACCCTACCTTCATTGCCAGGGCAGACCTGTTTCCTCTGTGTGAAACACACACACACACCCTACCTTCATAGCCAGAGGCAGGGCCGTGTTTCCTCTCTGTGTGAAACACACACACAAACACACCCTACCTTCATTGCCAGAGGCAGGGCCATGTTCCTCTGTGTGAAACACACACACAATCACACCCTGCCTTCATTGCCAAGAGGAGCAGGCCGCCCATTTCCTCTCTGTGTGAAACACACACACAAACACACACACACCCTACCTTCATTGCCAGAGGCAGGGCCATGGCTTCCTCTGTAGCGGAAACACACACACACACCCTACCTTCATAGCCAGATGCAGGGCCGTGTTTCCTCTCTGTGTGAAACACACACACACACCCTACCTTCATAGCCAGGGCCTTGTTTCCTCTCTGTGTGAAACACACACACACACACACACACACACACACACACACCCTACCTTCATAGCCAGAGGCAGGGCCATGTTTCCTCTCTGTGTGAAACACACACACACACACCCTACCTTCATTGCCAGAGGCAGGGCCATGTTTCCTCTGTGTGAAACACACACACACACACACCCTACCTTCATAGCCAGAGGCAGGGCCATGTTTCCTCTCTGTGTGAAACACACACACACACACCACATACCTTCATAGCCAGATGCAGGGCTGTGTTTCCTCTCTGTGTGAAACACACACACACACCCTACCTTCATAGCCAGAGGCAGGGCCATGTTTCCTCTCTGTGTGAAACACACACACACACACCACATACCTTCATAGCCAGATGCAGGGCTGTGTTCCCATCCTGACCCTTGAGGTTGGGTTCCCCCCCGTGTGTGAGCAGCACCATGGAAGCATCGAAGCGCCCCCTCTTGGTCAGGACGTGCAGTGCACTCTCCCCTGTCTTACTGAGGTAGTTCACCAAGCAACCTCGTTCCAGCAGCGTACGACACATCTAGAGGAGGGAGGGGAATAGGTAGAGAAAGGGGGGAGAAGTAGGGGGGAGGGAGGGAGGGAAAGCATGATAGCCATGTTCAACACAGACTTGTAAATAATATCCGTTTGACCATAACTTGATACATAGAAACAAGTAGGTACTTCAGGTTTCAGTACGTTTAACTAGCAACAACATGTTGTCCCCCACAGAATGATACAGCGCCCCCTTGGCCCACTCAGTGTAGTTTATCAAATGCCGGATCTCCATGGCAAGACGCATCATTCACCAGAGTTTTGTTTTAAAAAAAGTCAAATAAATCAGGCGAGTGGTGTCTGAGACTAAGGTACGTACCAGGGTTTCCGTTAGGGAAGAGACCCAGTAGGGCGTCCACCCACAATGCTCAGAGTGACAGAAGTCACATCTCCATGATGGTAATTGACCGTAACATAACGTGCTGCTCCTATAATGAAGCAGCCAATACAGCGTTATGTTGGTAAAACACTAGAAGAGTTTCTAGTATGACTAATGTGGCCCTGGCTTCTGGACAACGAACCGTCAAAAACCTATGGAACAGGAGAGAAACGCTAGTTTCAATGGGGAAAGACTTTATAACATATTTGCTTCTGCTTTTGGTGGGATTTTGACTAGGCTACTTTGAAGCAAGGTGGGACATGCCTCATAATATGAAGTAAAACGTTCAGGTTTCAAACAACGGCGTTTTCAAAATGCATGCTGCCTCCAGCTCATTGTAAAGTGGTGGGTGACACACTGATAGCCTGCCTACTGTGTCCTATGCACTGGAATGGTGAACAGGAGGTGCATTTCAATTACCAATTGAGATATTTAAAAAAATTGTAGCATTTTCTTTTTACACAATTAGCCAAATTAAATAGACAGACAATTTGTCAGGCAAAACATTTATTTATCGTTTTTACATCGGCCAAATGTCGGTAAATGGAAACCCTGGTAAGCATGTTAGTAGGTACGAACGGACGGAAACAGATGCAAAGTTCCACCGATATTATCATGGAGGGACAATTAAAATATTTATCACAACTCATTTTGGGTGAAAAGCGTCATTGTAGCGTCCCCCTCTACCTCTGCAGTCTTGTCATTGTAGCGTCCCCTACCTCTGCAGTCTGTTACTGTGTAATGTCCCCCTCTACTCTCTGCAGTCTTGTCATTGTGTCCCCTCTACCTCTGCAGTCTTGTCATTGTAAAGTGTCCGCCTACCCTCTGCAGTCTTGCACCAGTGTAGGGGGGTTCCTCCATAGACGGCATCTTCTACCTGTAGCTGACCTGGGTCTGCATCCAGGACAGCCTCAGCACAACTGGAGGGAGAGGGGGAGGGAGAGAGAGAGAGCGAGCAGGAGAGGAAGAAGAGAGGAGGAGAGAGCAGGAGAGGAGGGAGAGGGGGAGGGAGAGAGAGAGAGCGAGCAGGAGAGGAAGAAGAGAGCAGGAAGAGAGCAGGAGAGAGCAGGAGAGGAAGAAGAGAGCAGGAGAGAGGAAGAAGAGCAGGAGAGAGCAGGAAGAGAGCAGGAAAGAGCAGGAGAGGAGGGAAGAGGAGCGAGCGCGGCGAGCAGGAGAGGAGCGAGAGAGCAGGAGAGGAGCGAGAGAGCAGGAGAGGAGCGAGAGAGCAGGAGAGGAGGGAGAGAGCAGGAGAGGAGGGAGAGAGCAGGAGAGGAGGGAGAGAGCAGGGAGAGAGCAGGAGAGGAGGAAGAGAGCGAGCGAGAGAGCAGGAGAGGAGCGAGAGAGCAGGAGAGGAGGGAGAGAGCGAGCAGGAGAGGAGGGAGAGAGCGAGCAGGAGAGGAGGGAGAGAGCGAGCAGGAGAGGAGGGAGAGAGCGAGCAGGAGAGGAGGGAGAGAGCGAGCAGGAGAGGAGGAGAGAGCGGCAGGAGAGGAGGGAGAGAAGCGAGCAGGAGAGGAGGGAGAGAGCGAGCAGGAGAGGAGGGAGAGAGCGAGCAGGAGAGAGGAAGAAGAGAGGAGGGAGAGCAGGGAGAGAGCAGGAGAGGAGGAAGAGAGCGAGCGAGAGAGCAGGAGAGGAGCGAGAGAGCAGGAGAGGAGCGAGAGAGCAGGAGAGGAGCGAGAGAGCAGGAGAGGAGCGAGAGAGCAGGAGAGGAGCGAGAGAGCAGGAGAGGAGCGAGAGAGCAGGAGAGGAGGGAGAGAGCAGGAGAGGAGCGAGAGAGCAGGAGAGGAGCGAGAGAGCAGGAGAGGAGCGAGAAGAGCAGGAGAGGAGCGAGAGAGAGGAGAGGAGCGAGAGAGCAGGAGAGGGAGCGGAAAGAGCAGGAGAGGAGGAGAGAGCAGGAGAGGAGGGAGAGAGAGCAGGAGAGGAGGGAGAGCAGGAGAGGAGGGAGAGAGAGAGAGGAGGGAGAGAGCAGGAGAGGAGGGAGAGAGCAGGAGAGGAAGAGAGCAGGAGAGGGAGGAAGAGAGCAGGAGAGGAGGAAGAGAGCAGGAGAGGAGGAAGAGAGGTAGAAAGAAGAGTGAGAGAATTGTAAACAATGTAGTGGAATCTTGTTTGACCTATCCAGCGCCTTCACATCTGCAAACACTATGGGGAAATCAGGAGCTATGGGGTAGATTTGGGACGGGCAAATCTCCGCTCACCACTCTACCACCAATAAGTGTTCTCCATTCTCCCTTAGCTAATGAAAGAGCCAATCAGCCCTCACCTCTTCTCACTGTACTTCATGGCGGCGTGGATTGGGTAGCCACTGCTCCCGATGATGTCACAGCGGGCTCCTCCCCCCAGGAGTGCGTTCACGGCCTCTACCCTCCCAAGGCGACAAGAAACATGGAGGGGCGTCTCCCCCGCCCCGTTCAGCTCATTCACCCCCGCACACATCCTACTGCACAGCGCCTACAGGAGGGAGAGAGACCAAAAGCAGACACATTTTAATAGGGACCTTGCTGTAATTTCGACATTTTAATTGCAATGTATACGTTTCTGATGAAGGCCATCAATACATGTTTTTAACTTGAAAAAGTGAATAAACATTGCATGTTTAACTGCGAGTGAGATCGTGACTATTCCCTCCCAAATGTGTATTGAAGCCCCAGGCTGAAGCCCCAGGCTGAGGCCCCAGGCTGAAACCCCAGGCTGAAACCCCAGGCTGAAACCCCAGGCTGAAACCCCAGGCTGAAACCCCAGGCTGAAACCCCAGGCTGAAACCCCAGGCTGAAACTCCAGGCTGAAACCCCAGGCTGAAACCCCAGGCTGAAACTCCAGGCTGAAACACCAGGCTGAAACCCCAGGCTGAAACCCCAGGCTGAAACCCCAGGCTGAAACCCCAGGCTGAAACCCCAGGCTGAAACCCCAGGCTGAAACCCCAGGCTGAAACTCCAGGCTGAAACCCCAGGCTGAAACCCCAGGCTGAAACCCCAGGCTGAAACGCCAGGCTGAAGCCCCAGGCTGAAACACCAGGCTGAAGCCCCAGGCTGAAACCCCAGGCTGAAGCCCCAGGCTGAAGCCCCAGGCTGAAACCCCAGGCTGAAACACCAGGCTGAAACCCCAGGCTGAAACCCCAGGCTGAAGCCCCAGGCTGAAACCCCAGGCTGAAGCCCCAGGCTGAAACCCCAGGCTGAACCCCCAGGCTGAAGCCCCAGGCTGAAGCCCCAGGCTGAAGCCCCAGGCTGAAGCCCCAGGCTGAAGCCCCAGGCTGAAGCCCCAGGCTGAAGCCCCAGGCTGAACCCCCAGGCTGAAGCCCCAGGCTGAACCCCCAGGCTGAAGCCCCAGGCTGAACCCCCAGGCTGAAGCCCCAGGCTGAACCCCCAGGCTGAACCCCCAGGCTGAAACACCAGGCTGAGGCCCCATTTAAAAGAAAGAAGGAAGGAAGGAATAGCGGAAGTACTGCAGCAGTCTTGTGGCTAAACTGAATGCAGGGAACAGACAGCGTTGTGTCCTAACAGCTATAGAGAGGTGACCCAGGGTCCTCAGTCTGACCTGTATAACAGCAGCCGGGTCCTGTCCCTGTCCTGACAGTTCTGGGCCCCGGGCTGCAGCAGAGTATCTGGGACACACGGATCGGAGACACCGAGAGCTCTAATACTTCAACACGTACACTGCAGAGCAGGGTTGCATTCAATAGCAATCAAACAGAAGAAGAAAACAGGCCAAAACAGGCAGGGACCTAGCTGAATCTGTCCAACGAGAAACTCTCTTTTGCTACAGTGTGGACTAATGAGTACTGGACTAAAAGAACTAGCACAGCCCTGCCTTGCCTTCGCAGTAGTGTCAATGTCCCCTTTCTGAGACTGGATACCTGTGACAACCACCCGCTGCCTGGTTGATGTTAGCCTGCCATTAACCTGACGTAGCAGGCATGAGACAAACGCCTGAGCGGAGTTCACACATTTTCAGTAGAAAAAGGAAGCTGGGTTGAAAATAGCTGTATCCCTGGAAACCGGGTTGTTGGCAACTCCACTCAGGCCAGCCTGCCCTGTTCCCTGCCCTGTTCCCATGTAATGCAGTGTCTACGTCATATTGGTACAGGTACAAACTGGAACTTGTTACAGTGCATGGGATCTCTTTGTACACACACACACACACACACACACTTGAGTCCTGTTTGACAGCACAGTGCATGGGCGTCTTACTGAGTATACCAAACATTAGGAACACCTTCCTAATATTGAGTTGCCCACCCCCATTGACACAAACCAGTGTGCCTGGCAACTAACATACCCAGTTAAATATTTTGTCTGCCCATTCATCCTCTGAATGACACAGACACAACCCATGTCTCAACTGTCTCAAGGCTTCAACATTCTTCTTTAACCTGTCTCCTCCCATTCATCTACACTGATTGATGTCACTTGTTAAATCCACTTCAACGAGGGATCATAGACGGACCAGGTGAAAGCTATGTCATGGAAAGAGCAGGTGTTCTTAATGTTTTGGATACTCACTGTAGAGGTGTTTCACTGGTAAACAAACAATTTCACCAACTGGGGACATTTTGTTAGTCCCCACGAGGTCAAATGCTAGGGTTAAGTGTTTAGGGTTAAGGTTAGAATAAGTGTTAGAATTACATTAAGGGTTAAGGTTAGGGTAAGAGTACGGGTTAGGTTTAGGGTTACACCGGATTTTGAATGGGACTGAATTGTGTCCCCCCACAAGATTAACTGTACACGACTCTCTGTGTGTGTGTGTGTGTGTGTGTGTCACCTGTATAATAGTAGCAGAGTCCTGCTTGGCGGCACAATGCATTGGCGTCTCCCCGTTCTTGTCTTTGATGTCGGTGCGAGCCTGGCACTCCTCCAGCAGCTCTCTGACACACGCCACTTCCCCCCGCTCACACGCCAGGTGTAATGGGGTCTGACCAGCACCGTCCCTGGCGTTTATCTGGCTGGAGAGGGTGAGGAGTGTGAAGCATCAGTATGCTTAGGGAGAGAGGAAGGAGACCGTCGCTCATTTTAAAATCAACATATTCCCTATTGCTCAAGCCACAATATCGGTTAACCCAG
>NW_027010744.1:0-28978 GCF_036934945.1 Oncorhynchus masou masou | reverse complement strand
GAGGGGGAGGCAGGTAGCCTAGTGGTGAGAGGGGAGGCAGGTAGCCTAGTGGTTAGAGGGGTGGCAGGTAGCCTAGTGGTTAGAGGGGGGAGGCAGGTAGCCTAGTGGTTAGAGGGGGAGGCAGGTAGCCTAGTGGTTAGAGGGGGGAGGCAGTAACTGAAAGGTTGCTAGTTTGAATCCCTGAGCTGACAAGGTAAAAATCTGTCGTTCTGCCCCTGAACAAGGCAGTTAACCCACTGTTCCCCGGTAGGCTGTCATTGTAAATAAGAATTTGTTCTTAACTGACCTGCCTCGTTAAATAAATAAACATTTGTTTTTAGAAAATTATTTCTCGACAATATAAAACGATAAGGTCCTTATGCTTCCAAAACCGTACCGCAAAGCGAAGTGTGTTAATGTTCAAGACCAAGCGTTACTGCTCTTAACAACCCCCCCCCCTACAGAGGACATCTTCATCCAATGATTAATGTGTCATGTAATGGAACTGAGAGTCATGATCAAGGACTAATGCTGAGCATGTACCAACAATGGAAGGCCCACTGTGTATGTTACACATTGTATATTTCAAACAGCCTCACAGGCAAAATAAAACAGCTGTATCTATCTATTGTTACTCTGGTCTGTATCTATTGTTACTCTGTGGTCTGTATCTATCTATTGTTACTCTGATCTGTATCTATTGTTACTCTGGTCTGTATCTATTGTTACTCTGTGGTCTGTATCTATTGTTACTCTGTGGTGTGTATCTATCTAATGTTACTCTGTGGTCTGTATCTATTGTTACTCTGTGATCTGTGTCTATTCTTACTCTGTGGTCTGTATCTATCTATTGTTACTCTGTGATCTGTGTCTATTCTTACTCTGTGGTCTGTATCTATCTATTGTTACTCTGTGGTCTGTATCTATTGTTACTCTGTGGTCTGTATCTATTGTTACTCTGTGGTCTGTATCTATCTAATGTTACTCTGTGGTCTGTATCTATTGTTACTCTGTGGTCTGTATCTAATTGTTACTCTGTGGTCTGTATCTATTGTTACTCTGTGATCTGTATCTATTGTTACTCTGTGGTCTGTATCTATTGTTACTCTGTGGTCTGTATCTATTGTTACTCTGTGATCTGTATCTATTGTTACTCTGTGGTCTGTATCTATCTATTGTTACTCTGTGGTCTGTATCTATTGTTACTCTGTGGTCTGTATCTATTGTTACTCTGTGGTCTGTATCTATTGTTACTCTGTGGTCTGTATCTATCTATTGTTACTCTGTGGTCTGTATCTATTGTTACTCTGTAGTCTGTATCTAATGTTACTCTGTGGTCTGTATCTATCTAATGTTACTCTGTGGTCTGTATCTATTGTTACTCTGTGGTCTGTATCTATCTATTGTTACTCTGTGGTCTGTATCTAATGTTACTCTGTGGTCTGTATCTATCTAATGTTACTCTGTGGTCTGTATCTATTGTTACTCTGTGGTCTGTATCTATCTATTGTTACTCTGTGGTCTGTATCTATCTATTGTTACTCTGTGGTCTGTATCTATATGTTACTCTGTGGTCTGTATCTATCTATTGTTACTCTGTGGTCTGTATCTATATGTTACTCTGTGGTCTGTATCTATCTATTGTTACTCTGTGGTCTGTATCTGTCTATTGTTACTCTGTGGTCTGTATCTATCTAATGTTACTCTGTGGTCTGTATCTATTGTTACTCTGTGGTCTGTATCTAATGTTACTCTGTGGTCTGTATCTAATGTTACTCTGTGGTCTGTATCTATTGTTACTCTGTGGTCTGTATCTATATGTTACTCTGTGGTCTGTATCTATCTAATGTTACTCTGTGGTCTGTATCTATCTAATGTTACTCTGTGGTCTGTATCTATTGTTACTCTGTGGTCTGTATCTATATGTTACTCTGTGGTCTGTATCTATCTAATGTTACTCTGTGGTCTGTATCTATCATGTTACTCTGTGGTCTGTATCTATTGTTACTCTGTGGTCTGTATCTATCTATTGTTACTCTGTGGTCTGTATCTATCTATTGTTACTCTGTGGTCTGTATCTATTGTTACTCTGTGGTCTGTATCTATCTATTGTTACTCTGTGGTCTGTATCTATCTATTGTTACTCTGTGGTCTGTATCTATATGTTACTCTGTGGTCTGTATCTATCTATTGTTACTCTGTGGTCTGTATCTATCTATTGTTACTCTGTGGTCTGTATCTAATGTTACTCTGTGGTCTGTATCTATTGTTACTCTGTGGTCTGTATCTATTAGTTACTCTGTGGTCTGTATCTATTGTTACTCTGTGGTCTGTATCTATATGTTACTCTGTGGTCTGTATCTATCTAATGTTACTCTGTGGTCTGTATCTATTGTTACTCTGTGGTCTGTATCTATATGTTACTCTGTGGTCTGTATCTATCTATTGTTACTCTGTGGTCTGTATCTATCTAATGTTACTCTGTGGTCTGTATCTATATGTTACTCTGTGGTCTGTATCTATCTATTGTTACTCTGTGGTCTGTATCTATCTATTGTTACTCTGTGGTCTGTATCTGTCTATTGTTACTCTGTGGTCTGTATCTATTGTTACTCTGTGGTCTGTATCTATCTATTGTTACTCTGTTGTCTGTATCTATCTATTGTTACTCTGTGGTCTGTGTCTATTGTTACTCTGTGGTCTGTATCTATTGTTACTCTGTGGTCTGTATCTATCTATTGTTACTCTGTGGTCTGTATCTATTGTTACTCTGTGGTCTGTATCTATTGTTACTCTGTGGTCTGTATCTATTGTTACTCTGTGGTCTGTATCTATCTATTGTTACTCTGTGGTCTGTATCTATCTATTGTTACTCTGTGGTCTGTATCTATCTAATGTTACTCTGTGGTCTGTATCTATTGTTACTCTGTGGTCTGTATCTATTGTTACTCTGTGGTCTGTATCTATCTATTGTTACTCTGTGGTCTGTATCTATCTAATGTTACTCTGTGGTCTGTATCTATCTATTGTTACTCTGTGGTCTGTATCTATCTATTGTTACTCTGTGGTCTGTATCTATCTATTGTTACTCTGTGGTCTGTATCTATCTATTGTTACTCTGTGGTCTGTATCTATCTAATGTTACTCTGTGGTCTGTATCTATTGTTACTCTGTGGTCTGTATCTATCTATTGTTACTCTGTGGTCTGTATCTATCTATTGTTACTCTGTGGTCTGTATCTATTGTTACTCTGTGGTCTGTATCTATCTATTGTTACTCTGTGGTCTGTATCTATCTAATGTTACTCTGTGGTCTGTATCTATATGTTACTCTGTGGTCTGTATCTATTGTTACTCTGTGGTCTGTATCTATCTATTGTTACTCTGTGGTCTGTATCTATCTAATGTTACTCTGTGGTCTGTATCTATATGTTACTCTGTGGTCTGTATCTATTGTTACTCTGTGGTCTGTATCTATCTATTGTTACTCTGTGGTCTGTATCTATCTAATGTTACTCTGTGGTCTGTATCTATTGTTACTCTGTGGTCTGTATCTAATGTTACTCTGTGGTCTGTATCTATCTATGTTACTCTGTGGTCTGTATCTATTGTTACTCTGTGGTCTGTATCTCTATTGTTACTCTGTGGTCTGTATCTATCTAATGTTACTCTGTGGTCTGTATCTATCTAATGTTACTCTGTGGTCTGTATCTATTGTTACTCTGTGGTCTGTATCTATATGTTACTCTGTGGTCTGTATCTATCTAATGTTACTCTGTGGTCTGTATCTATCTAATGTTACTCTGTGGTCTGTATCTATTGTTATTCTGTGGTCTGTATCTATCTATTGTTACTCTGTGGTCTGTATCTATTGTTACTCTGTGGTCTGTATCTATCTAATGTTACTCTGTGGTCTGTATCTATTGTTACTCTGTGGTCTGTATCTATCTATTGTTACTCTGTGGTCTGTATCTATCTATTGTTACTCTGTGGTCTGTATCTATCTATTGTTACTCTGTGGTCTGTATCTATCTAATGTTACTCTGTGGTCTGTATCTATTGTTACTCTGTGGTCTGTATCTATCTATTGTTACTCTGTGGTCTGTATCTATTGTTACTCTGTGGTCTGTATCTATCTATTGTTACTCTGTGGTCTGTATCTATCTAATGTTACTCTGTGGTCTGTATCTATTGTTACTCTGTGGTCTGTATCTATTGTTACTCTGTGGTCTGTCTGTATCTATTGTTACTCCGTGGTCTGTATCTGTCTACTGTTACTCTGTGGTCTATCTATTGTTACTCTGTGGTCTGTATCTATCTATTGTTACTCTGTGGTCTGTATCTGTCTATTGTTACTCTGTGGTCTGTATCTATTGTTACTCTGTGGTCTGTATCTATTGTTACTCTGTGGTCTGTATCTATTGTTACTCTGTGGTCTGTATCTATTGTTACTCTGTGGTCTGTATCTATTGTTACTCTGTGGTCTGTATCTATATGTTACTCTGTGGTCTGTATCTATTGTTACTCTGTGGTCTGTATCTATTGTTACTCTGTGGTCTGTATCTATCTATTGTTACTCTGTGGTCTGTATCTATCTATTGTTACTCTGTGGTCTGTATCTATTGTTACTCTGTGGTCTGTATCTATCTATTGTTACTCTGTGGTCTGTATCTATTGTTACTCTGTGGTCTGTATCTATTGTTACTCTGTGGTCTGTATCTATTGTTACTCTGTGGTCTGTATCTATCTATTGTTACTCTGTGGTCTGTATCTAATGTTACTCTGTGGTCTGTATCTATCTATTGTTACTATGTGGTCTGTATCTACTGTTACTCTGTGGTCTGTATCTATCTATTGTTACTCTGTGGTCTGTATCTATCTATTGTTACTATGTGGTCTGTATCTACTGTTACTCTGTGGTCTGTATCTATTGTTACTCTGTTGTCTGTATCTATTGTTACTCTGTGGTCTGTATCTATTGTTACTCTGTGGTCTGTATCTATCTATTGTTACTCTGTGGTCTGTATCTATTGTTACTCTGTGGTCTGTATCTATTGTTACTCTGTGGTCTGTATCTATTGTTACTCTGTGGTCTGTATCTATTGTTACTCTGTGGTCTGTATCTAATGTTACTCTGTGGTCTGTATCTATTGTTACTCTGTGGTCTGTATCTATTGTTACTCTGTGGTCTGTATCTATTGTTACTCTGTGGTCTGTATCTATCTATTGTTACTATGTGGTCTGTATCTATTGTTACTCTGTGGTCTGTATCTATCTATTGTTACTCTGTGGTCTGTATCTATTGTTACTCTGTGGTCTGTATCTATTGTTACTCTGTGGTCTGTATCTATTAGTTACTCTGTGGTCTGTATCTATCTATTGTTACTCTGTGGTCTGTATCTATTGTTACTCTGTGGTCTGTATCTATCTATTGTTACTCTGTGGTCTGTATCTATCTGTTACTCTGTGGTCTGTATCTATCTATTGTTACTCTGTGGTCTGTATCTATCTATTGTTACTCTGTGGTCTGTATCTATTGTTACTCTGTGGTCTGTATCTATCTAGTTACTCTGTGGTCTGTATCTATTGTTACTCTGTGGTCTGTATCTATCTTGTTACTCTGTGGTCTGTATCTATCTATTGTTACTCTGTGGTCTGTACTCTATTGTTACTCTGTGGTCTGTATCTCATTGTTACTCTGTGGTCTGTATCTATTGTTACTCTGTGGTCTGTATCTCATTGTTACTCTGTGGTCTGTATCTATCTATTGTTACTCTGTGGTCTGTATCTATCTATTGTTACTCTGTGGTCTGTATCTATTGTTACTCTGTGGTCTGTATCTATTGTTACTCTGTGGTCTGTATCTATCTATTGTTACTCTGTGGTCTGTATCTATCTATTGTTACTCTGTGGTCTGTATCTATTGTTACTCTGTGGTCTGTATCTATCTATTGTTACTCTGTTGTCTGTATCTATTGTTACTCTGTGGTCTGTATCTGTCTACTGTTACTCTGTGGTCTGTATCTATTGTTACTCTGTGGTCTGTATCTATCTATTGTTACTCTGTGGTCTGTATCTATTGTTTCTCTGTGGTCTGTATCTATTGTTACTCTGTGTCTGTATCTGTCTATTGTTACTCTGTGGTCTGTATCTATTATTACTATGTGGTCTGTATTCTATTGTTACTCTGTGGTCTGTATCTATTGTTACTCTGTGGTCTGTATCTAATGTTACTCTGTGGTCTGTATCTATCTATTGTTACTCTGTGGTCTGTATCTAATGTTACTCTGTGGTCTGTACCTATCTAATGTTACTCTGTGATCTGTATCTATTGTTACTCTGTGGTCTGTATCTATCTATTGTTACTCTGTGGTCTGTATCTAATTGTTACTCTGTGGTCTGTATCTAATGTTACTCTGTGGTCTGTATCTATCTATTGTTACTCTGTGGTCTGTATCTAATGTTACTCTGTGGTCTGTACCTATCTAATGTTACTCTGTGATCTGTATCTATTGTTACTCTGTGGTCTGTATCTAATGTTACTCTGTGGTCTGTATCTATCTATTGTTACTCTGTGGTCTGTATCTAATGTTACTCTGTGGTCTGTATCTATCTATTGTTACTCTGTGGTCTGTATCTATTGTTACTCTGTGGTCTGTATCTAATGTTACTCTGTGGTCTGTATCTATCTATTGTTACTCTGTGGTCTGTATCTAATGTTACTCTGTGGTCTGTACCTATCTAATGTTACTCTGTGATCTGTATCTATTGTTACTCTGTGGTCTGTATCTAATGTTACTCTGTGGTCTGTATCTATCTATTGTTACTCTGTGGTCTGTATCTAATGTTACTCTGTGGTCTGTATCTATCTATTGTTACTCTGTGATCTGTATCTATTGTTACTCTGTGGTCTGTATCTAATGTTACTCTGTGGTCTGTATCTATCTATTGTTACTCTGTGGTCTGTATCTATCTATTGTTACTCTGTGGTCTGTATCTAATGTTACTCTGTGGTCAGTATCTAATGTTACTCTGTGGTCTGTATCTATCTATTGTTACTCTGTGGTCTGTATCTATCTATTGTCACTCTGTGGTCTGTATCTATCTATTGTTACTCTGTAGTCTCTGTCTTTGATCTGAAGCTGGATAATTCCCAGATGTTGGGGAATGTTCTGAGATGGTTGATAGATGATGGGGAATGTTCTGAGATGGTTGACATAGATGTTGGGGAATGTTCTGAGATGGTTGACATAGATGTTGGGGAATGTTCTGAGATGGTTGACACAGATGTTGGGGAATGTTCTGAGATGGTTGACATAGATGTTGGGGAATGTTCTGAGATGGTTGACACAGATGTTGGGAATGTTCTGAGATGGTTGACACAGATGTTGGGAGAATGTTCTGAGATGGTTGACACAGATGTTGGGGAATGTTCTGAGACGGTTGACATAGATGTTGGGGAATGTTCTGAGATGGTTGGCACAGATGTTGGGGAATGTTCTGAGATGGTTGACACAGATGTTGGGGAATGTTCTGAGATGGTTGACACAGATGTTGGGGAATGTTCTGAGATGGTTGACACAGATGTTGGGGAATGTTCTGAGATGGTTGACACAGACGTTGGGGAATGTTCTGAGATGGTTGACACAGACGTTGGGGAATGTTCTGAGATGGTTGACACAGATGTTGGGGAATGTTCTGAGATGGTTGATACATGTTGTGCACAATATTTTAGTAAATGTTAAGAGAACATTCCAAGGATATTTCATTATTTTTTAAATTAAAAAATAAAACATTTTGTTTTCAAAAACGTTAATTTGATTTTTTTGGGGACGTTATCATCCTAATGTTAAATAAAACCCTAACTAGAACTTAATGGGAATCTAATGTTCTGGGAATGTTTCCTGTTTGCTGGGTAGTCCATATAGTGCACTACTTTTAACTAGAGCCCTATGGGACCTGGTCAAAAGTAATGCACTACATAGGTGATAGGGTACGGTTTGGGACACATCCTCCATGTTTCAGAGGCAGCATGGCTCCTGGCCTACTTTCACATCACGTACTGTACAACATCTCGAGTGAAATATTTATCAAGGTCAGTAAGGCTGCTTAGCAGACTGTTAGTGATTCACAATGGCAACGTTTTCCACCAACATACAGTACCTACATCACCCATAGACACTGTTGTATATGGAGAAGTAAGCGTCAACTAATGAAAACAGTTTAAAGGCTCTATTCAATCCGCATCGCAGAAAGTTCAGCTTTTTGATTTTGTTTTATTTTACCTTTTATTTAACTAGGCAAGTCAGTTAATAACAAATTCTTATTTTCAATGACAGCCTAGGAACAGTGGGTTAACTGCCTTGTTCAGGGGCAGAACAACAGATTTGTACCTTGTCAGCTCGGGGATTCGAACTTGCAACTTTCGGTTACTAGTCCAACACTCTAACCACTAGGCTACGATTTAAATTTAAAGGCAGTTTTTCCCTCTTTAGCGGAGGCCCTAAGTCTTCAGAGTCCCAAGTCTTCAGCTTTACAGACTGAATAGAGCCCCAAGTCTTCAGCTTTACCGACTGAATAGAGCCCCAAGTCTTCAGCTTTACAGACTCAATAGAGCCCTAACCCGGGTACCAGTCTGTTTGGGCCATCATGCCACTTGCCACTCTTCGTCACGCCGGAAAGGGGTTGATATGAACAGACCTGGAACCAGGCTAGGTGCATTGGTGAGAAAGGTAGATAAATATAAGAGTTTGATTGAAGCTAAATTATGGTTATGAATCATTGAATTATGTTTTTGTATAGAGGACGTCTATTCAAGCCAGTCTGTATAGCCCTTTACATTGCCTTTAGTTTCTCATTGCTCTCTCTCTGTCCAATATCGTCTCTTGGTATCCCTGTTTCTCTCTCTGTCCAATATCGTCTCTTGGTATCCCTGTTTCTCTCTCTCTGTCCAATATTGTCTCTTGGTATCCCTGTTTCTCTCTCTGTCCAATATTGTCTCTTGGTATCCCTGTTTCTCTCTCTCTGTCCAATATCGTCTCTTGGTTCCCTGTTTCTCTCTCTCTGTCTAATATCGTCTCTTGGTATCCCTGTTTCTCACTCTGTCCAATATTGTCTCTTGGTATCCCTGTTCTCTCTCTCTCTGTCCAATATCGTCTCTTGGTATCCCTGTTTCTCTCTCTCTGTCCAATATCGTCTCTTGGTATCCCTGTTTCTCTCTCTCTCTCTGTCCAATATCGTCTCTTGGTATCCCTGTTTCTCTCTCTCTCTCTGTCCAATATTGTCTCTTGGTATCCCTGTTTCTCTCTCTGTCTAATATCGTCTCTTGGTATCCCTGTTTCTCACTCTGTCCAATATCGTATCTTGGTATCCCTGTTTCTCTCTCTCTGTCCAATATTGTCTCTTGGTATCCCTGTTTCTCTCTCTCTGTCCAATATTGTCTCTTGGTATCCCTGTTTCTCTCTCTCTGTCCAATATTGTCTCTTGGTATCCCTGTTTCTCTCTCTCTCTGTGTCCAATATCGTCTCTTGGTATCCCTGTTTCTCTCTCTGTCCAATATCGTCTCTTGGTATCCCTGTTTCTCTCTCTCTGTCCAATATTGTCTCTTGGTATCCCTGTTTCTCTCTCTCTGTCCAATATCGTCTCTTGGTATCCCTGTTTCTCTCTCTCTCTCTGTCCAATATTGTCTCTTGGTATCCCTGTTTCTCTCTCTCTCTCTGTCCAATATTGTCTCTTGGTATCCCTGTTTCTCTCTCTCTGTCCAATATCGTCTCTTGGTATCCCTGTTTCTCTCTCTCTCTCTGTCCAATATTGTCTCTTGGTATCCCTGTTTCTCTCTCTCTCTGTCCAATATCGTCTCTTGGTATCCCTGTTTCTCTCTCTCTGTCCAATATCGTCTCTTGGTATCCCTGTTTCTCTCTCTCTCTCTGTCCAATATTGTCTCTTGGTATCCCTGTTTCTCTCTCTCTCTCTGTCCAATATCGTCTCTTGGTATCCCTGTTTCTCTCTCTGTCCAATATTGTCTCTTGGTATCCCTGTTTCTCTCTCTCTGTCCAATATCGTCTCTTGGTGTCCCTGTTTCTCTCTCTCTCTCTGTCCAATATTGTCTCTTGGTATCCCTGTTTCTCTCTCTGTCCAATATCGTCTCTTGGTTCCCTGTTTCTCTCTCTCTCTCTGTCCAATATTGTCTCTTGGTATCCCTGTTTCTCTCTCTCTGTCCAATATCGTCTCTTGGTTCCCTGTTTCTGTCTCTCTGTCCAATATCGTCTCTTGGTTCCCTGTTTCTGTCTCTCTGTCCAATATCGTCTCTTGGTTCCCTGTTTCTGTCTCTCTGTCCAATATTGTCTCTTGGTTCCCTGTTTCTGTCTCTCTGTCCAATATCGTCTCTTGGTTCCCTGTTTCTGTCTCTCTGTCCAATATCGTCTCTTGGTTCCCTGTTTCTGTCTCTCTGTCCAATATCGTCTCTTGGTTCCCTGTTTCTGTCTCTCTGTCCAATATCGTCTCTTGGTTCCCTGTTTCTGTCTCTCTGTCCTACTGTATACTGTACAGCATTGGTATCTGTTCCTCCTTCTCTCCTTTCAGTTCTAAAGGTCTACACTCTCTGTCCTATCTATGTTGTATGTAAGTTCTCTGTCCCACCCTGTTCCTGTCATCTTTATATCCTTTACCCCCTCTTCGTCCTCATGACCTCCTCTCATTGGTGGACAGGAGTGTCTGTTCCATGGAATTAGTAGTTTGAATTCTAGAATGGACATGAACCTTCTTCCGATGGGATAAAGGTCAGCCATTTTGGTCAGGGAGGTGGTGAACCATGGTCAGCCAGTGCTGTGATGAGATATTGTGTAAAGATAATGAGTCTGAAGACTTTATCTGCACCGTGTGTGTTAGCGAGCCTGCCGGTTACACAGGAATGATTCTATACATGTTTAACTGACAATATGCCAACATTCCATTGAAACAATGCAGTCCATCCACATCAATACACTGGTTGACATCAGTTGATGACAGGACAGACCCAGCTGTAAATACAACCTGTACTGATCATGTATTCTATAATTAGGACTCTCAAGCTTTCCAAGACAACAAAAACAAGTCTGTTTACATATATTTTAGAGGCTATTATGGTATAACTGGTATAAAAACCTGTTTAAACTGTATTCATAATGTATGATAATATTGTAGGTTGACAATAGGTTTTATGACACGATATTTGATGTATCCTTACTTCTGTTCTCCTGCTTAGGTAAAATCAGGTTTCTGATTCATTAACTCCAATTAGGCTGCTTTGGATTTCTCCCTGACCAATATGGCAGCCATTACTTTTTAATTTAATAGGGTCTCTGTGGCAAGGTTAATATCACTATACAGTGCCTTGTGAAAGTATTCGGCCCCCTTGAACTTTGCGACCTTTTGCCACATTTCAGGCTTCAAACATAAAGATATAAAACTGTATTTTTTGTGAAGAATCAACAACAAGTGGGACACAATCATGAAGTGGAACGACATTTATTGGATATTTCAAACTTTTTTAACAAATCAAAAACTGAAAAATTGGGCATGCAAAATTATTCAGCCCCTTTACTTTCAGTGCAGCAAACTCTCTCCAGAAGTCCAGTGAGGATCTCTGAATGATCCAAAGTTGACCTAAATGACTAATGATGATAAATACAATCCACCTGTGTGTAATCAAGTCTCTGTATAAATGCACCTGCACTGTGATAGTCTCAGAGGTCCGTTAAAAGCGCAGAGAGCATCATGAAGAACAAGGAACACACCAGGCAGGATACAAAAATATTTCCCAAGCTTTAAACATCCCAAGGAGCACTGTGCAAGTGATAATATTGAAATTGAAGGAGTATCAGACCACTGCAAATCTACCAAGACCTGGCCGTCCCTCTAAACTTTCAGCTCATACAAGGAGAAGACTGATCAGAGATGCAGCCAAGAGGCCCATGATCACTCTGGATGAACTGCAGAGATCTACAGCTGAGGTGGGAGACTCTGTCCATAGGACAACAATCAGTCGTATATTGCACAAATCTGGCCTTTATGGAAGAGTGGCAAGAAGAAAGCCATTTCTTAAAGATATCCATAAAAAGTGTTGTTTAAAGTTTGCCACAAGCCACCTGGGAGACACACCAAACATGTGGAAGAAGGTGCTCTGGTCAGATGAAACCAAAATTGAACTTTTTGGCAACAATGTAAAACGTTATGTTTGGCGTAAAAGCAACACAGCTCATCACTCTGAACACACCATCCCCACTGTCAAACATGGTGGTGGCAGCATCATGGTTTGGGCCTGCTTTTCTTCAGCAGGGACAGGGAAGATGGTTAAAATTGATGGGAAGTTGGATGGAGCCAAATACAGGACCATTCTGGAAGAAAACCTGATGGAGTCTGCAATAGACCTGAGACTGGGATGGAGATTTGTCTTCCAACAAGACAATGATCCAAAACATAAAGCAAAATCTACAATGGAATGGTTCAAAAATAAACATATCCAGGTGTTAGAATGGCCAAGTCAAAGTCCAGACCTGAATCCAATTGAGAATCTGTGGATAGAACTGAAAACTGCTGTTCACAAATGCTCTCCATCCAACCTCACTGAGCTCGAGCTGTTTTGCAAGGAGGAATGGGAAAAAATGTCAGTCTCTCGATGTGCAAAACTGATAGAGACATACCCCAAGCGACTTACAGCTGTAATCGCAGCAAAAGGTGGCGCTACAATGTATTAACTTAAGGGGGCTGAATAATTTTGCACGCCCAATTTTTCAGTTTTTGATTTGTTAAAAAAGTTTGAAATATCCAATAAATGTCGTTCCACTTCATGATTGTGTCCCACTTGTTGTTGATTCTTCACAAAAAAATACAGTTTTATATCTTTATGTTTGAAGCCTGAAATGTGGCAAAAGGTCGCAAAGTTCAAGGGGGCGAATACTTTCGCAAGGCACTGTATATTCCAAAATCACTTTTAGCCTGTTATATCTACATTATATTTTGTCGGTCATTGCTCACTCTCTGTCCTCTTTCTCTGTAACCCTGTTCCCTCTCATACCCTGTTCCCTCTCATACCCTGTTCCTCTCTTACCTGTTTCCCTCTCATGCCTGTTCCTCTCACCTGTTCCTCTCATGCCCTGTTCCCTCTCTCCCTCAGTTCTGGAGGTTGACTTCTCGGAGCTGACCCTGGAGGAGATCATCGGTGTGGGTGGTTTTGGGAAGGTGTACCGTGCCATGTGGCGAGGGCGGAGGTGGCAGTGAAGGCTGCGAGGCGGGACCCCGATGAGGAGGAGGGACAGATCCTAGAGAGCGTTAAGTCAGAGGCCAAGCTGTTTGCAATGCTGCACCACCCCAATATCATGGCCCTACTGGGGGTAAGAATCCCTGCTGCACCACCCCAACATCATGGACCCACTGGGGGTAAGAATCCTGCTATATCACCCCAATATCATGGCCCTACTGAGGGTAAGAATCCTGCTGCACCACCCCAATATCATGGCCCTACTGGGGCCAGAATCCTGCTATATCACCAACCCTACTGGGGTAAGAATCCTGCTATATCTCCCCAGCATCATGGCCCTACTGGGGCAAGAATCCTGCTATATCACCCCAATATCATGGCCCTACTGGGGCCAGAATCCTGCAGTACCACCCTGATATCATGGCCCTACTGGGGCCAGAATCCTGCTATATCACCCCAATATCATGGCCCTACTGGGGGTAAGAATCCTGCTATATCACCCCAATATCATGGCCCTACAGAGCAAAGATCTACAGCACCACCCTGATATCATGGCCCTACTGGGGCCAGAGATCTACAGCACCCTGATATCATGGCCCTACTGGGCCAGAATCCTACCAGCACCACCCTGAAATATCATGGCCCTACTGGGGCCAGAATCCTGCAGCACCACCCTGATATCATGGCCCTACTGGGGCCAGTGTCCTGCAGCACCACCCTGATATCATGTGGCCCTACTGGGCCAGAATCCTGCAGCACCACCCTGATATCATGGCCCTACTGGGGCCAAAATCCTGCAGCACCACCCTGATATCATGGCCCTACTGGGGCCAGTATCCTGCAGCACCACCCTGATATCATGGCCCTACTGGGGGTAAGAATCCTGCTATATCACCCCAACATCATGGCCCTACTGGGGTAAGAATCCTGCTATATCTCCCCAATATCATGGCCCTACTGGGGGTAAGAATCCTACTATATCACCCCAACATCATGGCCCTACTGGGGGTAAGAATCCTGCTATATCACCCCAACATCATGGCCCTACTGAGGGTAAGAATCCTGCTATATCACCCCAACATCATGGCCCTACTGGGGCCAGAATCCTGCTATATCACCCCAATATCATGGCCCTACTGGGGCCAGAATCCTGCTATATCACCCCAATATCATGGCCCTACTGGGGGTAAGAATCCTGCTATATCACCCCAACATCATGGCCCTACTGGGGCCAGAATCCTGCTATATCACCCCAACATCATGGCCCTACTGGGGGTAAGAATCCTGCTATATCACCCCAATATCATGGCCCTACTGAGGGTAAGAATCTTGCTATATCAACCCCAACATCATAGCCCTACTGGGGCCAGAATCCTGCAGCACCACCCTGATATCATGGCCCTACTGGGGCCAGAATCCTGCAGCACCACCCTGATATCATGGCCCTACTGGGGCCAGAATCCTGCAGCACCACCCTGATATCATGGCCCTACTGGGGCCAGTATCCTGCAGCACCACCCTGATATCATGGCCCTACTGGGGCCAGAATCCTGCAGCACCACCCTGATATCATGGCCCTACTGGGGCCAAAATCCTGCAGCACCACCCTGATATCATGGCCCTACTGGGGCCAGTATCCTGCAGCACCACCCTGATATCATGGCCCTACTGAGGCCAGAATCCTGCAGCACCACCCTGATATCATGGCCCTACTGGGGCCAGAATCCTGCAGCACCACCCTGATATCATGGCCCTACTGGGGCCAGAATCCTGCAGCACCACCCTGATATCCATGGCCCTACTGGGGCCAGAATCCTGCAGCACCACCCTGATATCATGGCCCTACTGGGGCCAAAATCCTGCAGCACCACCCTGATATCATGGCCCTACTGGGGCCAGTATCCTGCAGCACCACCCTGATATCATGGCCCTACTGAGGCCAGAATCCTGCAGCACCACCCTGATATCATGGCCCTACTGGGGCCAGAATCCTGCAGCACCACCCTGATATCATGGCCCTACTGGGGCCAGAATCCTGCAGCACCACCCTGATATCATGGCCCTACTGGGGCCAGAATCCTGCAGCACCACCCTGATATCATGGCCCTACTGGGGCCAGAATCCTGCAGCACCACCCTGATATCATGGCCCTACTGGGGCCAGAATCCTGCAGCACCACCCTGATATCATGGCCCTACTGGGGCCAGAATCCTGCAGCACCACCCTGATATCATGGCCCTACTGGGGCCAGTATCCTGCAGCACCACCCTGATATCATGGCCCTACTGGGGCCAGAATCCTGCAGCACCACCCTGATATCATGGCCCTACTGGGGCCAGAATCCTGCAGTACCACCCTGATATCATGGCCCTACTGGGGCCAGAATCCTGCAGTACCACCCTGATATCATGGCCCTACTGGGGCCAGAATCCTGCAGCACCACCCTGATATCATGGCCCTACTGGGGCCAGAATCCTGCAGCACCACCCTGATATCATGGCCCTACTGGGGACGGAGGACTGAGATATGAGATCCCAGCTGATAAGAATCCTGGCCATGGGACAGGGGATGAATGAGTCTCCCTATGGGCCCTGGTCAAAAGTAGTCCAATATATAGGGAATAGGGCCCTGGTCAAAAGTAGTCCAATATATAGTGAATAGGACTCTGGTCAAAGGTAGTGCTCTATGAAGGGATGCAAACCTATGTCTTCTAACCCAGCTGTAATCCAGGTAAATGTATTCTAATCCAGGTGTAATCCAGGTGAATGTCTTCTAATCCAGGTGTAATCCAGGTAAATGTCTTCTAATCTAGGTGTAATCCAGGTAAATGTCTTCTAATCCAGGTGTAATCCAAGTAAATGTCTTCTCACCCAGGTGTAATCCAAGTAAATGTCTTCTCACCCAGGTGTAATCCAGGTGAATGTCTTCTCACCCAGGTGTAATCCAGGTGAATGTCTTCTAACCCAGGTGTAATCCAGGTGAATGTCTTCTAATCCAGGTGAATGTCTTCTCACCCAGGTGTATGTCTTCTAATCCAGGAGTACGTCTTTTAATCCAGGTGAATGTCTTCTCACCCAGGTGTAATCCAGGTGAATGTCTTCTAACTCAGGTGTAATCCAGGTGAATGTCTTCTAATCCAGGTGTAATCCAGGTGAATGTCTTCTAATCCAGGTGTAATCCAGGTGAATGTCTTCTAATCCAGGTGTAATCCAGGTGAATGTCTTCTAACTCAGGTGTAATCCAGGTGAATGTCTTCTAATCCAGGTGTAATCCAGGTGAATGTCTTCTAATCCAGGTGTAATCCAGGTGAATGTCTTCTAATCCAGGTGAATGTCTTCTAATCGAGGTGAATGTCTTCTCACCCAGGTGTAATCCAGGTGAATGTCTTCTCACCCAGGTGTAATCCAGGTGAATGTCTTCTAATCCAGGTGTAATCCAGGTGAATGTCTTCTAATCCAGGTGTAATCCAGGTGAATGTCTTCTAATCCAGGTGAATGTCTTCTAATCCAGGTGTAATCCAGGTGTATGTCTTCTAATCCAGGAGTACGTCTTCTAATCCAGGTGAATGTCTTTTAACCCAGGTGTATGTTTAGGTGCACCTGGAGATGCATATATCTGTGTTGGTGAAGATATACAGTGGCTTGTGAAAATATTCCCCCCTTAGCATTTTCCTATTTTGTTGCCTTACAACCTGGAATTAAAATAGATTTTTGGGGGGGTTTGTATCATTTGATTTACACAACATGCCTACCACTTTGAAGATGCAAAATATTTTTTATTGTGAAACAAGCAAGAAATATAACCAAAAAAATAAAACTTGAGAGTGAATAATTATTCCCTCCCCCCCCCCAAAGTCAATACTTTGTAGAGCCACCTTGAAGAGCAATTACAGCTTCAAGTCTCTTGGGATATGTCTTGGCACATCTGGCCCATTCTTCAAGGCAAAACTGCTTCAGCTCCTTCAAGTTGGATGGGTTCCGCTGGTGTACAGCCATCTTTAAGTCATACCACAGATTCTCAATTGGATTGAGGTCTGGGCTTTCAAATCAAATCAAATGTATTTATATAGCCCTTCGTACATCAGCTGATATCTCAAAGTGCTGTGGAGATTATAACAGAACATGGCCAAGATGTTCAAATGTTCATAAATGACCAGCATGGTCGAATAATAATAAGGCAGAACAGTTGAAACTGGAGCAGCAGCACGGTCAGGTGGACTGGGGACAGCAAGGAGTTTTGACTAGGCCATTCCAAGACATTTAAATGTTTCCCCTTAAACCACTCGAGTGTTGCTTTAGCAGTATGCTTAGGGTCATTGTCCTGCTGGAAGGTGAACCTCCGTCCCAGTCTCAAATTTCTGGAAGACTGAAACAGGTTTCCCTCAAGAATGTCCATTTATTTAACGCCATCAATCATTCCTCCAGTTCTGACCAGTTTCCCTGCCGATGAAAAACATCCCCACAGCATGATGCTGCCACCACCATGGGGATGGTTTTCTCAGAGTGATGAGAGGTGTTGGGTTTGTGCCAAATATAGTGTTTCCCTTGATGGCCAAAAAGCTACATTTCTGTCTCATCTGACCAGAGTACCTTCTTCCATATGTTTGGGGAGTCTCCCACATCCTTTTTGGACACCAAATGTTTTTGCTTATTGTTTTATTTAAGCAATGGCTTTTTTTTCTGGCCGCTCTTCCATAAAGCCAAGTTCTGTGGAGTGTACGACTTAAAGTGGTCCTATGTACAGATACTCCAATCTCCGCTGTGGAGCTTTGCAGCTCCTTCAGGGTTATCTTTGGTCTCTTTGTTGCCTCTCTGATTAATGCCCTCCTTGCCTGGTCCATGAGTTTTGGTGGGTGGCCCTCTCTTGGCAGGTTTGTTGTGGTGCCATATTCTTTCACTTTTGAAATAATGTTTTTAATGGTGCTCCGTGGGATGTTCAAAGTCTCTGATATTTTTTATAACCCAACCCTGATCTGTACTTCTCCACAACTTTGTCCCTGACCTGTTTGGAGAGCTCCTTGGTCTTCATGGTGCTGCTTGCTTGGTGGTGTTGCAGACTCTGGGGCCTTTCAGAACAGGTGTATATATACTGAGGTCATGTGGCACTTAGATTGCACACAGGTGGACTTTATTTTACTAATTCTGTGACTTCTGAAGGTAATTGGTTGCACCAGATCTTATTTAGGGGCTTCATAGCACAGGGGTGAATACATACGCACACACCACTTTTCACTTTGTTTTTCATTTCACTTCACCAATTTGGACAATTTTGTGTATGTCCATTACATGAAATCCAAATAAAAAATCAATTTAAATTACTGGTTCTAACGCAACAAAATAGGAAAAACACCAAGGGGGTGAATACTTTTGCAAGGCACTGTACACCTGGGAAGACACACCTGGGTTGATGAAGACACACACCTGGGTTGATGAAGACACACACCTGGGTTGATAAAGACACACACCTGGGAAGACACACCTGGGTTGATGAAGACACATCTGGGTTGATAAAGACACACACCTGGGTTGATAAAGACACACACCTGGGTTGATAAAGACACACACCTGGGTTGATAAAGACACACACCTGGGTTGATAAAGACACACACCTGGGTTGATAAAGACACACACCTGGGTTGATGAAGACACACACCTGGGTTGATGAAGACACACACCTGGGTTGATGAAGACACACACCTGGGTTGATGAAGACACACACCTGGGTTGATGAAGACACACACCTGGGTTGATGAAGACACACACCTGGGTTGACGAAGACACACACCTGGGTTGACGAAGACACACACCTGGGTTGATGAAGACCTATACCTGAGTTGATGAAGACCTATCCCTGGGTTGATGAAGACCTATCCCTGGGTTGATGAAGACCTATCCCTGGGTTGATGAAGACCTATCCCTGGGTTGATGAAGATCTATCCCTGGGTTGATGAAGACCTATCCCTGGGTTGATGAAGACCTATCCCTGGGTTGATGAAGACCTATCCCTGGGTTGATGAAGACCTATACCTGAGTTGATGAAGACCTATCCCTGGGTTGATGAAGACCTATCCCTGGGTTGATGAAGACCTACACCTGGGTTGATGAAGACCTATCCCTGGGTTGATGAAGACCTATCCCTGGGTTGATGAAGACCTGTCTCTGTGTTGATGAAGACATACACATATCACAATCATCTGAATAATAAACATGTATTGCATTTTCTGAACCCAAATAATCAGCTAATCAATAATCGGTATGTTTTCGATGTGTAAAATCGATCATTTCAGCTTCTAATGATACAATGTCCTGTACTGATTTCTGACTTGGTTCATTTCCATTCTTTTTGTTTAACAGGTGTGTCTCCAGGAGCCGACACTGTGCCTGGTGATGGAGTTTGCCCGGGAGGACCGTTGAACCGAGCCCTGTCAGGAAACGTATCCCACCATGCACCCTGGTAGACTGGGCCGTGCAGATCGCCCGTGCCATGCACTACCTCCACTGTGAGGCCATCGTCCCCGTCATACACAGAGACCTCAAGTCTAGCAACAGTAAGAGAACATTTATATACGTGATATTGTAGTAACAGGGTGGTAACGTAGTAGTAACATGGTAATAACATGGTAGTAACAGGGTGGTAATGTAGTAGTAACGTAGTAATAATGTAGTAGTAACATGGTAATAACATGTAGTAATAATGTAGTAGTAACATTACATTTTACATTTACATTTAAGTCATTTAGCAGACGCTCTTATCCAGAGCGACTTAATGGTAGTAACAGGGGGTAATGTAGTAGTAATGTAGTTGTAACATGGTAATAACATGGTAGTAACAGGGTGGTAACGTAGTAATAATGTAGTTGTAACATGGTAATAACATGGTAGTAACAGGGTGGTAATGTAGTAATAATGTAGTAGTAACATGGTAATAACATGGTAGTAATATAGTAGTGACATGGTAATAACATTTAGTAATATAGTAGTGACATGGTAATAACATGTAGTAATATAGTAGTAACATGGTAGTAACAGGGTGGTAATGTAGTAATAATGTAGTAGTAACATGGTAATAACATGTAGTAACAAGGTGGTAATGTAGTAGTAATGTAGTAGTAACATGGTAGTAACAGGGTGGTAACGTAGTAGTAATAATGTAGTAGTAACATGGTAGTAACATGTAGTAACATGGTAATAACATGTAGTAACAAGGTGGTAATGTAGTAGTAATGTAGTAGTAACATGGTAATAACATGTAGTAATATAGTAGTGACATGGTAGTAATATAGTAATACTGTAGTAGTAACACAGTAGTAACATGGTAATAACATGTAGTAACAAGGTGGTAATGTAGTAGTAACATGGTGGTAATGTAGTAGGAGCGTAGTAATAATGTAGTAGTAACATGGTAATAACATGTAGTAATATAGTAGTGACATGGTAATAACATGTAGTAATATAGTAGTAACATGGTAGTAACAGGGTGGTAATGTAGTAGTAACATGGTAATAACATGGTAGTAACAGGGTGGTAATGTAGTAATAATGTAGTAGTAACATGGTAATAACATGGTAGTAACAGGGTGGTAATGTAGTAATAATGTAGTAGTAACATGGTAATAACATGGTAGTAACATGGTGGTAGCGTAGTAATAATGTAGTAGTAACATGGTAGTAACATGGTAGTAACATGGTGGTAGCAGTAGTAATAATGTAGTAGTAACATGGTAGTAACATGGTAATAACATGGTAGTAACATGGTGGTAACGTAGTAATAATGTAGTAGTAACATGGTAGTAACATGGTAGTAACATGGTAGTAACATGGTGGTAACGTAGTAATAATGTAGTAGTACCATGGTAGTAACAGGGTGGTAACGTAGTAATAATGTAGTAGTAACATGGTAGTAACATGGTGGTAATGTAGTAGTAATGTAGTAGTAACATGGTAGTAACATGGTAGTAACATGGTGGTAACGTAGTAATAATGTAGTAGTAACATGGTAGTAACATGGTGGTAACGTAGTAATAATGTAGTAGTAACATGGTAGTAACATGGTGGTAACGTAGTAATAATGTAGTAGTAACACAGTAGTAACATGCGCATAACATTCAATGAATCACTTGTGTTGCACATAGCCATGGGAAGATGTTTTGAGTTGGGGGGTTCTGACTACGGGGGGGGGAGTAGCCTGAGTATAGGTTAAGATTGGATAACAGTAGTCACTGCCTCCTAAGTTAATTTAACTCATGTTTTCAAAACAGCGCACATTTGTGCCGCATAATTACAACGTGTGTGTGTGTGTGTGTGTGTGTGTGTGTGTGTGTGTGTGTGTGTGTGTGTGTGTGTGTGTGTGTGTGTGTGAGGGAGAGGACAAGAGGAGTGGTGTAACTAAATTAGGAAACACAAGGTTGTGCCTATTAAAACTGAGCACAAATGGACAGCTATGTGATCCATCGCAAGAGAAAAGCGCTCCCTTCGATCCAGCACCATCAGGTGGAAAGCGCCACTCACTCGGGCCGCGCCCCAACACTGTGTTCGACTACTGGGCTGGTACTCTACCTCTTTGACATGGGCAGGAGTAGGCCTTCGAGGCCAGGCAGAGAGAATGCCATGTTCCATTCCCTTTTCTCCGAAGTTTTAGAATTATAAACTAATAGAAAATAGAATCAGTCAATCAAATGTGTTTATAAAGCCCATTATACATCAGCTGATCTCGCAAAGTGCTGTACAGAAACCCAGACTAAAACCCCAAACAGCAAGCAATGCAGATGTAGAAGCACGTTGGCTAGGAACAACTCCCTAGAAAGGCAGGAACCTAGGAAGAAACCTAGAGAGGAACCAGGCTATGAGGGGTGGCCAGTACTCTTCTGGCTGTGCCGGGTGGAGAGGAACCAGGCTCTGAGGGGTGGCCAGTACTCTTCTGGCTGTGCCGGGTGGAGATTATAACAGAACATGGCCAAGATGTTCAAACGTTCATAAATGACCAGCAGGGTCAAATAATAATAATCACAGTGGTTGTCGAGGGTGCAACAGGTCATCACCTCAAGAGTAAATGTCAGTTGGCTTTTCATAGCCGATCATTCAGAGTTAGAGACAGCAGGTGCGGTAGAGAGAGAGGGTCGAAAACAGCAGGTCCGGGACAAGGTAGTACATCCGGTGAATAGGTCAGGGTTCCATATCTGCAGTCAGAACAGTTGAAACTGGAGCAGCAGCACAACCAGGGTGGACTCAGGCCAGGTAGTTCTGAGGCATGGTCCAAGGGCTCAGGTCCTCAGAGAGAAGAGAAAGAGAGAGAGAGAATTAGAGGGCACTACTTAATTTTTAGGGATAGGCGTTCCGCTAGCGACCCACCTCGACAACATCCGGTGAAATTGCAGAGCACCAAATTCATGTATCTGACTCCAAACTCCCACAACTGAATAGATGAGAGCATATCATGAGCGCACCGCTTACAGACCAGAGCAGAGATCTCTCCATACAGAATGGGGCCCAACACAGAGCTGAGATCGCTTTCTGCAGTTTTACCATCTCACAACCAGGGAGGGCTTCAGCACCTCCAGCACCCCTTCTTCCCACTGCTATGAGGTTGCACATGACACCTCACACTCGTCAGCCAAGTATTTTCTAAGTGGTAGGAAAAACGTTAGGAGATCCCCAATAATACCCAGTTAGATGAGCATTGATATCAATACAACAATGAGAGTTGTAGAAAGTGTGTGTGTGTGTGTGTGTGTGTGTGTGTGTGTGTGTGTGTGTGTGTGTGTGTGTGTGTGTGTGTGTGTGTGTAGCCCTGCAGGACCCCTTAACGCCAAGCCTATTAGACAGGATTTATCCCATGCTCAGTCCATGCCTTCCAATTGGCTACTTCCAGTCAACACAGGCAGTTTCTCCTCTCCCGTTGGCCTGTGGTTAGCCCCGTTCCCTTGGCTGTGATTGACTGTTTTGAGGTGACAAGGCCAATAGCATCATCGTATCAGTAAAGTGACAGGTCCATCCCAGATACACCTTGTTAATGTAAACCCAGGTCCAGGGGCATCCCCACACTATTAGGTTAGGTTGTTGTTTACCTGGTGAGCACTGGCAGAGCCCGCCCCCCGCATGGCGAATGTGCCCATGAGCTTTTGGGGGCCTCAACCCCTGGAGGTCGGGCCCCCTAAATAGCATATGAACACGTCATAAGCCATTCATTATTTTGTAGGAATTACAGGAAATTCACTTTAAAACCGCAATATTTTCTCTCAGCCTCATGACAAAATGTGTATAATAGCAGGAACATTGTTTTTATCAAGGATTCTTCAAAGTCGGGACAATCCTAGTCGGGCAAGGAAACAAAGATTTTTTTTTCATGTAATAAAAAAAAATGTTGCATTATTTGAGCTTAAAATGTGCATTTAGTGGAATTTTACAAGGAAAATACACTGCTCAAAAAATAAAGGGAACACTTAAACAACACAATGTAACTCCAAGTCAACCACACTTCTGTGAAATCAAACTGTTCACTTAGGAAGCAACACTGATTGACAATAAATTTCACATGCTGTTGTGCAAATGGAATAGACAACAGGTGGAAATTATAGGCAATTAGCAAGACACCCCCAATAAAGGAGTGGAACTGCAGGTGGTGACCACAGACCACTTCTCAGTTCCTATGCTTCCTGGCTGATGTTTTGGTCACTTTTGAATGCTGGTGGTGCTTTCACTCTAGTGGTAGCATGAGACGGAGTCTACAACACACACAAGTGGCTCAGGTAGTGCAGCTCATCCAGGATGGCACATCAATGCGAGCTGTGGCAAGAAGGTTTGCTGTGTCTATCAGCGTAATGTCCAGAGCATGGAGGCGCTACCAGGAGACAGGCCAGTACATCAGGAGACGTGGAGGAGGCCGTAGAAGGGCAACAACCCAGCAGCAGGACCGCTACCTCTGCAAAATGACCTCCAGCAAGCCACAAATGTGCATGTGTCTGCTCAAACGGTCAGAAACAGACTCCCTGAGGGTGGTATGAGGGCCCGACGTCCACAGGTGGGGGTTGTGCTTACAGCCCAACACCGTGCAGGACGTTTGGCATTTGCCAGAGAACACCAAGATTGGCAAATTCGCCACTGGCGCCCTGTGCTCTTCTCAGATGAAAGCAGGTTCACACTGAGCACATGTGACAGAGTCTGGAGACGCCGTGGAGAACGTTCTGCTGCTTGCAATATCCTCCAGCATGACCGGTTTGGCTGTGGGTCAGTCATGGTGTGGGGAGGCATTTCTTTGGGGGGCCGCACAGCCCTCCATGTGCTCGCCAGAGGAAGCCTGACTGCCATTAGGTACCGAGATGAGATCCTCAGACCCCTTGTGAGACCATATGCTGGTGCGGTTGGCCCTGGGTTCCTCCTAATGCAAGACAATGCTAGACCTCATGTGGCTGGAGTGTGTCAGCAGTTCCTGCAAGAGGAAGGCATTGATGCTATGGACTGGCCCGCCCGTTCCCCAGACCTGAATCCAATTGTGCACATCTGGGACATCATGTCTCGCTCCATCCACCAATGCCACATTGCACCACAGACTGTCCAGGAGTTGGCGGATGCTTTAGTCCAGGTCTGGGAGGAGATCCCTCAGGAGACCATCCGCCACCTCATCAGGAGCATGCCCAGGCGTTGTAGGGAGGTCATACAGGCACTTGGAGGCCACACACACTACTGAGCCTCATTTTGACTTGTTTTAAGGACATTACATCAAAGTTGGATCAGCCTGTAGTGTGGTTTTCCATTTTAATTTTGAGTGTGACTCCAAATCCAGACCTCCATGGGGTTGATAAATTTGATTTCCATTGATAATTTTTGTGTGATTTTGTTGTCAACACATTCAACTATGTAAAGAAAAAAGTATTTAATAAGAATATTTCCTTCATTCAGATCTAGGATGTGTTATTTTAGTGTTCCCTTTATATTTTTGAGCAGTGTAGATATAATAAACACTGAACAAAAATATAAACGCAACATGCAACATTTTCATAGATTTTACTGAGTTACACTTCATAGGAAATCAGTCAATTGAAATAAATAAATAAATTAGGCCCTAATGGATTGTATTTTTTTTGTATTTTATTTTGGGGATTTTCTAAATACGTTCAGTATTTCTTTATTATTATTTCTTTATTTATTATTTTTTATATTTTAGATTTTTCGACTCTATGCCCTGGTCTGGAGCAAAGGATCCCCATTTCAAACTCTCCCAAAAAGTTTTTAAAATTATTATTTTTTGCATTAATGGACATTAACTGAAAGAAATGTATGTGCAGTTTCTTGTGGGACTTTAAATTATATTTCTCTCAAAAAACTGTGACTCCTAAAATATATTTCTGGACATTTGGTGAACAGTCAGATTGGTCTAAAATCCTAAATGAATCAGGAATGTGCAGGGTCACCTATACCATAAGGACCCCTTATTCATGTCCTCATTACATCTAGAGCAATAAGACCCCTCATGGTCCGGAATGTTCTCTATTGTTGATAGATTTAAACAAACAATATTGGAATTGGAAAGTCCGTCAGGAAACTTTTGTTTGTTGTTGTTGCGTTATTTGAGCTTTAAAAATGTATTTGTGGGAATTTTATAAAGGGAAAAAATGTTGGAGCTCTTTGCCCAGAAATGCCCTTGTTCGGAAACAAACTCCAAACAAAAAAAGTGTATAAAATGAAAGGTACTGACAATAATGGATATTAACTGGAAAATAATTTTATGTAAAAGGATCTTCTAAAAGCCCTTTAAAGAATATGTCTCTCAAAACTTTGATTCCTAAAAGATATTTCTGGACATTTTGGTGAACTGTCAGATTGGTTTAAAGTCTACAGTAGCAAGGCTATATACAGTAGCGAGGCTACATACAGTAGAGAGGCTATATACAGTAGCGAGGCTACATACAGTAGAGAGGCTACATACAGGAGAGAGGCTATATACAGTAGCGAGGCTACATACAGTAGAGAGGCTACATTCAGTAGAGGCTACATACAGTAGAGAGGCTACATACAGTAGTGAGGCTATATACAGTAGTGAGGCTATATACAGTATTGAGGCTACATACAGTAGTGAGGCTATATACAGTAGAGAGGCTATATACAGTAGCGAGGCTACATACAGTAGAGGCTATATACAGTAGAGAGGCTACATACAGTAGAGAGGCTACATACAGTAGAGAGGCTACATTCAGTAGAGGCTACATTCAGTAGAGGCTACATACAGTAGAGAGGCTATATACAGTAGCAAGGCTACATACAGTGGAGGATATATACAGTAGTGAGGCTACATACAGTAGTGAGGCTACATACAGTAGTGAGGCTACATACAGTAGCGAGGCTATATACAGTAGCGAGTCTATATACAGTACTGAGGCTACATAGAGTAGTGAGGCTATATACAGTAGAGAGGCTATATACAGTAGCGAGGCTACATACAGTAGAGGCTATATACAGTAGCGAGGCTATATACAGTAGAGAGGCTAAATACAGTAGAGAGGCTATATACAGTAGCGAGGCTACATACAGTAGAGAGGCTACATTCAGTAGAGGCTACATACAGTCAAGAGGCTATATACAGTAGCGAGGCTACATACAGTAGAGAGCTACATACAGTAGAGGCTATATACAGTAGAGAGGCTACATACAGTAGTGAGGCTACATACAGTAGCGAGGCTATATACAGTAGCGAGGCTATATACAGTAGTGAGGCTACATACAGTAGTGAGGCTATATACAGTAGAGAGGCTATATACAGTAGCGAGGCTATATACAGTAGAGAGGCTATATACAGTAGAGAGGCTATATACAGTAGAGAGGCTATATACAGTAGAGAGGCTATATACAGTAGAGAGGCTACATACAGTAGAGAGGCTACATACAGTAGAGAGGCTACATTCAGTAGAGGCTACATTCAGTAGAGGCTACATACAGTAGAGAGGCTATATACAGTAGCGCGGCTACATACAGTAGAGGATATATACAGTAGTGAGGCTACATACAGTAGTGAGGCTACATACAGTAGTGAGGCTACATACAGTAGTGAGGCTATATACAGTAGTGAGGCTACATAGAGTAGTGAGGCTATATACAGTAGAGAGGCTATATACAGTAGCGAGGCTACATACAGTAGAGGCTATATACAGTAGCGAGGCTATATACAGTAGAGAGGCTACATACAGTAGAGAGGCTACATTCAGTAGAGAGGCTATATACAGTAGCGAGGCTACATACAGTAGAGAGGCTACATTCAGTAGAGAGGCTATATACAGTAGCGAGGCTATATACAGTAGCGAGGCTACATACAGTAGAGAGGCTCATTCAGTAGAGAGGCTATATAAAGTAGCGAGGCTACATACAGTAGAGGATATATACAGTAGTGAGGCTACATACAGTAGTGAGGCTACATACAGTAGAGAGGCTACATACAGTAGAGAGGCTATATACAGTAGCGAGGCTATATACAGTAGAGAGGCTACATACAGTAGAGAGGCTATATACAGTAGCGAGGCTACATACAGTAGAGAGGCTACATTCAGTGAGAGGCTACATACAGTAGAGAGGCTATATACAGTAGCGAGGCTACATACAGTAGAGACTATATACAGTAGAGAGGCTATATACAGTAGTGAGGCTACATACAGTAGCGAGGCTACATACAGTAGCGAGGCTATATACAGTAGCGAGGCTATATACAGTAGTGAGGCTACATACAGTAGTGAGGCTATATACAGTAGAGGCTATATACAGTAGCGAGGCTATATACAGTAGAGAGGCTATATACAGTAGAGAGGCTATATACAGTAGTGAGGCTACATACAGTAGCGAGGCTATATACAGTAGAGAGGCTATATACAGTAGCGAGGCTACATACAGTAGAGGCTATATACAGTAGCGAGGCTACATACAGTAGAGAGGCTACATACAGTAGAGAGGCTATATACAGTAGAGAGACTACATACAGTAGAGAGGCTACATTCAGTAGAGGCTACATTCAGTAGAGGCTACATACAGTAGAGAGGCTATATACAGTAGCGAGGCTACATACAGTAGAGAGGCTATATACAGTAGCGAGGCTACATACAGTAGAGAGGCTACATTCAGTAGAGGCTACATACAGTAGAGAGGCTATATACAGTAGCGAGGCTACATACAGTAGAGACTATATATAGTAGCGAGGCTATATACAGTAGAGAGACTACATACAGTAGTGAGGCTACATACAGTAGCGAGGCTATATACAGTAGCGAGGCTATATACAGTAGCGAGGCTACATACAGTAGTGAGGCTATATACAGTAGCGAGGCTATATACAGTAGCGAGGCTATATACAGTAGAGAGGCTATATACAGTAGTGAGGCTATATACAGTAGTGAGGCTACATACAGTAGCGAGGCTACATACAGTAGCTAGGCTATATACAGTAGCGAGGCTATATACAGTAGCGAGGCTACATACAGTAGAGGCTAGATACAGTAGAGAGGCTATATACAGTAGCGAGGCTACATACAGTAGAGAGGCTACATACAGTAGCGAGGCTATATACAGTAGAGAGGCTATATACAGTAGAGAGGCTATATACAGTAGAGAGGCTACATACAGTAGCGAGGCTATATACAGTAGAGAGGCTATATACAGTAGCGAGGCTACATACAGTAGAGAGGCTACATACAGTAGCGAGGCAACATACAGTAGAGAGGCAAGATACAGTAGAGAGGCTATATACAGTAGCGAGGCTACATACAGTAGAGAGGCTACATTCAGTAGAGG
>NW_027010743.1:0-28990 GCF_036934945.1 Oncorhynchus masou masou | reverse complement strand
CACATCTAGCAGGATACAGGGCTGGTCCTAATGAGCCCTCAGACGTCCCCTGGCCAGGTACACCTACCCACACATCTAGCAGGATACAGGGCTGGTCCTAATGAGCCCTCAGACGTCCCCTGGCCGGTACCACTACCACACATCTAGCAGGATACAGGGCTGGTCCTCAGGCAGGTTCAGCAGCTCCACAGCCCTCTAGGACATCTGGCCCTGGATCTCAATCACCCGAGAACTGGAAATCAATGAGGAAATTCTTGAACTGTTGATTAACTGTTGGTTACCTTTAATCATATTACATTCTACTATGTCTCAAACGGATTCTGATAGCTTCTATGGGGCGACAGGGTGGCCTAGTGGTTAGAGTGTAGAGGTGGCAGGGTGGCCTAGTGGTTAGAGTGGAGGGGCGACAGGGTGGCCTAGTGGGTAGAGTGGAGGGGCGACAGGGTGGCCTAGTGGTTAGAGCGTTGGACTAGTAACCGGAAGGTTGCAAGGCAGTTAACCCACTGTTCCCAGGCCGTCATTGAAAATAAGAATTTGTTCTTAACTGACTTGCCTAGTTAAATAAAGGTAAAATAAAACAATTCTATCAAGGACGGCCTCTGATCAGTATGTAAATGTTAAATGCAACGACTTGTATTCAAAACACAGTGATTCACATGCAGCCCATAAGAGGTCATTGTCAAACTCTGGACTCACTTTTGAAAATATTTCTTGGCCTCCTCTTCGTTGTAGAACTGCATAATGAGTAGAAATCAAAACAGAAGAAGTTAAGTGCTGTACCAATCAAATGTATAAAGTCCATTGTACATCAGTAGAGTGTTTAGCTAGCTATACATAAACCCAGGCTAAAACCCCAAATGTAGTGCACATAATGAACTAAATGAATGACCAGTCACTTGGTATGTAGGTATTTGAGAGCAGATCACTAGAGAGCAAACGTTAAGTCTTCCTACAGTTAGCGGCTAACAGGGAGCTAGCTAGCTCTCATTACTGTCTTTAAAACCAGTGAACATGTCATACTAACCATTTTTAAGCGGGGCAATATGCTCTGGTTTTCGACAACTTGATGCCATGTTTTTTTTTTTTTGGTTTAATACAAGTTATCCAACAGTGATCGATTGAAACCAAAATAAGTTGTTCTGATGTCTGGATGGAGCTGGAGCTCGACATGTCAGTATGACGTAGAATGTCTGCGCCGGGGGGGGGGGGCAAGTGATTTAAGGAGGCAGCCACAGTTTAAAATTTAAAAATACTTTCAGAAACGACTTCAACAACTAAAACTTGAATTAAATGCATATATAAACCCAATTTTAAATCATACGAAAAATTCAGTTGCACAGACTATCGCAAACTCTTTACATAATACCCGAGAGGAAGAGGTGACATTTGATAACGTTCAAGCCTCAATTTCTCTTATATAATTGAATGTCAGAACACGTTTTTGTGACCACTTAACATTTCCATAGACTCTCATGTGTCTGCTATATATTTTAACGGATACCACCCCTGTATTTTCTCCATGGTCGCTGTACCTGCTGCTACGGGAGAATGGAGGTCAGTCGGAGATTGGGGAGCGAAGCGTACAGATTTTCAACTATCAGAAGCGCACCGCCTCATTCCCTCCGCTGCGCCAAAGGTCAAGAAAACAGAACGATGTCAGTAAGCAGCAGGTTCTATAATTGGAGCCAGAACCTGTAGAGGCAAGGTAACCGCACCGCGGATTTACAAATGTCAGCAGGTGTCAACAAGGGACATTCGGGCAAGTTCCTGGGAACCGGAAAATGAAAACCTCGAAAATAATGCCCTTGAATGCATGGAGTTAAGAGCACAGAGCTCAAATACTTTTTAGCCTAAAACAAAATAAAAAATCTAATCAAATCAAATCATGAGAACAGACTGGGTTATGGGACATTACCTCAAGTTTGTTCAATTTCTGATTTACTTTTATTAGACATTGATGCTAAACCCTCCATTAAATGAGCAACTGTTCTGCCCAGTGTATAGCCTATGTCCCAGGGTAAACTAGTAATAACAGTACACAGGATGACTTGTTGGAATAGCAGAGGTGTTGTCATGGCCACCTTTCACCCTGAAACCTTTGGGTCACCTCAGCAGCTCCAAGAATTCAGCACGGTCAACCTGGCAGAGCAGCAGTCAGGCCGGTTAAGACCTGACCCAGAGGTCCTGTACTCCACCAGGGCTCACAGCTGGAGGAGCAAAAACAACCAGTCAGACCGAATGAGGTCGGGCAAATAGAAAAGGGAATGAACATAAGTAAATATACACTACCTTTCAAAAGTTTGGGGTCACTTAGAAATGTCCTTGTTTTTGAAAGAAAAGCTATTTTTTTGTCCATTAAAATAACATCAAATTGATCAGAAATACAGTGTAGACATTCTTAATGGTGTGAATGACTATTGTAGCTGGAAACTGCTGATCTTTCAATGGAATATGTACATAGGTGTACAGAGGCCCATGATCAGCAACCATCACTCTTGTGTTCCAATGGCACGTTGTATAAGCTAATCAAAGTTTACAGGGCAAATTGGCTCTAACCAGAATAGAAAGAGTGGGAGGCCCCTGTGCACAACTGAGCAAGAGGACAAGTACATTAGTGTCTAAGTTTGAGAAACAGACGTCTCACAGGTCTTCAACTGGCAGCTTCATTAAATAGTACCCGCAAAACACCAGTCTCACCGTCAACAGTGAAGAGGCGACTCCGGGATGCTGACCTTCTAGGCAGAGTTCCTCTGTCCAGTGTCCTCAGTCCTCTGTCCTCAGTCCTCTGTCCTCTGTCCTGTGTCCTGTCCAGTGTCCTCTGTCCAGTGTCCTCTGTCCAGTGTCCTCTGTCCAGTGTCCTCTGTCCAGTGTCCTCAGTCCTCTGTCCAGTCCTCTGTCCTCAGTCTCTGTCTCAGTCCTCTGTCCAGTGTCCTCTGTCCAGTGTCCTCAGTCCAGTGTCCTCAGTCCTCTGTCCAGTGTTCTGTCCTCAGTCCAGTGTCCTCAGTCCAGTGTCCTCAGTCCAGTGTCCTCTGTCCTCAGTCCAGTGTCCTCAGTCCAGTGTCCTCTGTCCTGTGTCCTCTGTCCTGTGTCCTCTGTCCTGTGTCCTCTGTCCTCTGTCCAGTGTCCTCAGTCCTCTGTCCAGTGTCCTCTGTCCTCTGTCCAGTGTCCTCTGTCCAGTGTCCTCAGTCCTCTGTCCAGTGTCCTCAGTCCTCTGCCCTCAGTCCTCTGTCTGTGTTCTTTTGCCACATCTTAATCTTTCATTTTTATTGGCCAGTCTGAAATATATATTTTTTTGCGACTCTGCCTGTTAAATCTTCAGAGCTGCTACTTAATTATGCTTCCTGCTTTACTGCCTGAGACAACTATATTGTAGTCTATGGGCCCGTATCCACAAAGCATTCAATGTCATATTAACGTTGTTCATTTATGATGTTAAAAGCTAAACTGAATTGAAATCATCAGTCCTACAGTGAAATGTTTTTATGGCTAACAGGCCCTTGGCCCTAATTTACCAACGTGACACTATTTAAGTAGACCTATTTGTTAAATATTCATGCATATTAACACACAATTATACAAGCATATGTCTAATACATGACACTGGTGGTCTCTTTGTAGGATATACAGCACCTTTGGAAAGTATTCAGACCCCTTGAATTTTTCCACATTTTGTTACGTTACAGCCTTTTTCTAAAATGGATGACTTTTTCCCCTCATCAATCTACACACAATACCCCATAATGACATGACAATACCCCATAATGACATCACAATACCTCATAATGACGTCACAATACCCCATAATGACATCACGATACCCCATAATGACATCACAATACCCCATGAAGCAAACACAGTTTTTTCGTAAAACCTGGTTGCAAAAAACCCAGAAATATCACATTTACATAAGTATTAGACCCTTTACTCAATACTTTGTTGAAATATGTTTGGCAGCGATTACAGCCTTGACTTTTCTTTTTTCTCATGGTCAGAAGAGTCGTTAGGTGCCTTTTAGCAAACTCCAAGTGGGCTGTCGTGCTTTTTACTGAGCAGTGGCTTCCATCTGGCCGCTCTACCATAAAGGCCTAATTGGTGGAGTGCTGCAGAGATGGTTGTCCTTCTGGAAGGTTCTCTCATCTCCACAGAGGAACTCTGGAGCTTTGTTAGAATGACCATCAGATTCTTGGTCACCTCCTTGACCAAGGCCCTTCTCCCCGATTGCTCAGTTTGGCCATGCAGCCATCTCTAGGAAGAGTCTTGGTGGTTCCAAATGTCTTCCATTTAAGAATGATGGAGGCCACTGTGTTCTTGGGGACCTTCAATGCTGCATAAATGTTTTGGTTCCCTTCCCCATATCTTTTGCTTGACACAATCCCGTCTCGGAGCACTACAGACAATTCTTTCGACCTCATGGCTTGGTTTTTGCTCTGACATGCACTGTTGATAGTACTTCCGGCGCCGACAGAGATGGCCGCCTCGCTTCGCGTTCCTCGGAAACTATGCAGTTTTTTGTTTTTTTACGTGTTATTTCTTGCATTAGTACCCCAGGTCATCTTAGGTTTCATTACATACAGTCGAGAAGAACTACTGAATATAAGAGCAGCGTCAACTCTCATCAGTACGACCAAGAATATGACTTTCGCGAAGCGGATCCTGTGTTCTGCCTTTCACCCAGGACAACGGAATGGATCCCAGCCGGCGACCCAAAAAACGACTTCGTAAAAGAGGGAAACGAAGCGGTCTTCTGGTCAGACTCCGGAGACGGGCACATCGTGCACCACTCCCTAGTATACTTCTCGCCAATGTCCAGTCTCTTGACAACAAGGTTGATGAAATCCGAGCAAGGGTAGCATTCCAGAGGGACATCAGAGACTGTAACGTTCTTTGCTTCACGGAAACATGGCTCACTGGAGAGACGCTATCGGAGTCGGTGCAGCCAGCTGGTTTCTCCACGCATCGCGCCGACAGAAACAAACATCTTTCTGGTAAGAAGAGGGGTGGGGGCGTATGCCTTATGGCTCACGACACGTGGTGTGATCACAAAAACATACAGGAACTCAAATCCTTCTGTTCACCTGATTTAGAATTCCTCACAATCAAGTGTCGACTGCATTATCTACCAAGAGAATTCTCTTTGATTATAATCACAGCCGTATATATTCCCCCAAAGCAGACACATTGATGGCTCTGAACAAACTTTATTTGACTCTTTGCAAACTGGAATCCATACATCCTGAGGCTGCATTCATTGTAGCTGGGGATTTTAACAAGGCTAATCTGAAAACAAGACTCCCTAAATTGTATCAGCATATCGATTGCGCAACCAGGGCTGGCAAAACCTTGGATCATTGCTATTCTTACTTCCGTGATGCATATAAGGCCATGCCCCGCCCTCCTTTCGGAAAAGCTGACCACGACTCCATTTTGTTGATCCCTGCCTATAGACAGAAACTAAAACAAGAAGCTCCCACGCTGAGGTCTGTCCAACACTGATTCCACGCTCCAAGACTGCTTCCATCACGTGGACTGGGATATGTTTTGTATTGCGTCAGACAACAACATTGACGATTACGCTGATTCGGTGTGCGAGTTCATTAGAACGTGCGTTGAAGATGTCGTTCCCATAGCAACGATTAAAACATTCCCAAACCAGAAACCGTGGATTGATGGCAGCATTCGAGTGAAACTGAAAGCACGAACCACTGCTTTTAATCAGGGCAAGGTGACCGGAAACATGACCGAATACAAACAGTGCAGCTATTCCCTCCGCAAGGCAATCAAACAAGCTAAGCGTCAGTATAGAGACAAAGTAGAATCTCAATTCAACGGCTCAGACACAAGAGGTATGTGGCAGGGTCTACAGTCAATCACGGATTACAAAAAGAAAACCAGCCCAGTCATGGACGAGGATGTCTTGCTCCCAGGCAGACTAAATAACTTTTTTGCCCGCTTTGAGGACAATACAATGCCACTGACACGGGCTGCAACGGAAACATGTGGACTCTCCTTCACTGCAGCCGAGGTGAGTAAAACATTTAAACGTGTTAACCCTTGCAAGGCTGCAGGCCCAGACGGCATCCCCAGCCGCGCCCTCAGAGCATGCGCAGACCAGCTGGCTGGTGTGTTTACGGACATATTCAATCAATCCTTATTGTTCGGAACTAGAAGCACAAGCATTTCCGTTCCCACTTGCATTAACCTGTTGAAACTCTGGGGGCGTAGCACTATCATCATTTTTGGATAAAAAGACCTCCACCCTACCTTTTAAGCGCAATATTTTGTCACAAAAAGATGCTTGACTATGCATATAATTGGTAGCGTTGGAAAGAAAACACTGATGTTTCATCAGAACTGCAAAGATATTTTCTGTGCGTGCTCTAGAACGTGAGCTACAGGCAAAACCAAGATGAAACGGCATCCAGGAAATGAGCAGGATTTTTGAGGCTCCGTTTTCCACAGCGTTTGTCTCCTTATATGGCTGTGAATGCGAGAGGAGTGAGTCAATCATCAAGTTTCTGTCATTTCCCCAAGGTGTCTGCAGCATTGTGACGTATTTGTAGGCATATCATTGGAAGATTGACCATAAGAGACCACATTTACCAGGTGTCCGCCCTTGTCCTGCGACTTACAAAAATTCCACATCGATGGAAAAGTCAGCTGCAAGTATTTTTCCACAGAATTCAGAGAAGAATGCAGGCTTCCACCCAACATATATCAATGAAGAGATATGTGAAAAAACACCTTGAGGATTGATTCCAAACAACTTTTGCCATGTTTCGGTCGATATTATGGAGTTAACTGCTCCGCCCAAAAAGTTCCAGACGTTGTAGGTGACTGAACTTTCCAGGACACCTACACCACCCGATGTTTCAGGAAGCCAAATGTGATGTACAAAACGGAGCGATTTCTCCTACACAAAGACGCTTTCAGGAAAAACTGCACATTTGCTATGTAACTGAAAAACAGAGTCTCCATCATTGAAAACATCCTAAGCTCTTCAAAGGTAAATGTTTACATACCCTACATTATGATTTTATTTATTTGGTTATCTGGTTTTTGTGAAAATGTTGCTTTAAACTAAATGCTACCTCAAAATGCTAAGCTAGCTTAGCATACTCTTACACAAATTAGTGAATTGCTATGGTTCAAAAGCATATTTTGAAAATCTGAGATGACAGTGTTGTTAAGAAAAGGCTAAGCTTGAGAGTAGGCATTCATTATTTTCATTTTATTTGCGATTTTCAGAAATCGTTAACTGCATTACCCAGGGACTGCGGTTGTTATGCTAATGAGCCTGAGGATTAAGTCATGATCCCGGATCCGGGATGGGGAGTTTCAAGAGGTTTTAACATCTGCTAACCATGTGTATGTGACAAATAAAATTTGATTTGATTTGATCTGTGGGACCTTATATAGACAGCTGTGTGCCTTTCCCAATCATGTCCAATCAATTGAATTTACCACAGGTGGACTCCGATCAACTTGTAGAAACATCAAGATGGTCAATGGTAACAGGATGCACCTGAGCTTAATTTGGAGTCTCATAGTAAAGGGTCTGAATACTTATGTAAATAAGGTGTTTATAATATATATATATATATACATACATATACATTTCTACACAGTGCCTTTTGAAACAGCCCGGCCCCTTGAACTTTACATTTTTTAAAAATTTGCCACATTTCAGGCTTCAAACATAAAGATATAAAACTGTATTTTTTGTGAAGAATCAACAACAAGTGGGACACAATCATGAAGTGGAACGACATTTATTGGATATTTCAAACATTTTTAACAAATCAAAACTGACAAAAATTGACATGTCAAAATTATTCAGCCCCTTTACTTTCAGTGCAGCAAACTCTCTCCAGAAGTTCAGTGAGGATCTCTGAATGAGGTGTGAGTGCTTGGAATCTGTTCTTCCACGCACAGTTGAGGCGAAGACTTTTGAAGGATGGCCTGGTGTCAAGAAGGGCAGTTTGGTGACTAAACAATGCCTTTTCCAGCATGGTGGAGCACCAATTGTTTGCGATATGGCAAAAGTAATAATTAAGTGGCTCGGGAACAAAATATCGATATTTTGGGTCCATGACCAGGAAACTCCCAGACCTTAATTCCCTTGGGAACTTGTGGTCAATCCTCAAGGAGGTGGTTGGACAAACAAAACCCCACAAATTCTGACAAACTCTAAGCATAAATTATGCAAGAATGGGCTGCCATCATGTGGCCCAGAAGTTAATTGACAGCTTGACAGATTGCAGAGGTCTTGAAAAAGAATGTTCAACACTGCAAATATTGACACTTTGCATCAACTTCATGTAATTGTCAATAAAAGCCTTTGACACTTATGAAATGCTTGTCGTTATACTTCAGTATTCCATCGTAACATCTGACAAAAAATACCTAAAGTCACTGAAGCAGCAGACTTAGAAAATTAATATTTGTCATTCTCAAAACTTTTGGCCACGACTGTAGATTGAGGGATAAAAATATTAAAAATAATATCATAAGAAAATGTTTAAAATCTCTGCAGTGGTTACGGGAGTCTCTGCAGTGGTTGCAGGAGTCTCTGCAGTGGTTGCGGAGTCTCTGCACTTTGAGTCTCTGCAGTGGTTGGAGTCTCTGCAGTGGTTGCGGGAGTCTCTGCAGTGGTTGCGGGAACATCTGCCTCTGCAGTGGTTGGAGTCTCTGCCTCTGCAGTGGTTTGGGTTCTCTGCTTCTGCAGTCAGGGTCTGCCTCTGCAACCTAAGGAGTTCTGCCTCTGCAGTGGTTGCGGGAGTCTCTGCCTCTGCAGTGGTTGCGGGAGTCTCTGCCTCTGCAGTGGTTGCAGGAGTCTCTGCCTCTGCAGTGGTTGCGGGAGTCTCTGCCTCTGCAGTCAGTTTCTGCTTCTGCAGTCAGTCTCTGCAACCTGTCTACCTAGGAGACTAGTCAGCAAGAAAGCTTTTGTCCACTAGAGATCTCTGTTGTCCATCAGTAAAACCAAACCTATTCTCATGAAGTGCTGAGCAGTGTTCAATTCAATATGTTGTGATCGGGGTTGGTGCTTGATCAAATGTATTGTGGGTGGCTTAGAGACATAAGACATGATGTTCATAGTAACAGTTTGCTCAAGTTTTATTCACAGAAATATAAAGTTATGTCAAGTACATCACTCAGTACAAAATTGCACAGACTCTTAAACTCAGCCAGACAACATAAATCAACACTACATGTTAGATGAAGAGGACTCCGGTCCGGCACTAGCCTCTGATATGTGACCAAGTCTGCTGTGACTCACTGGTTGCACTGAGAACAATGAAGAATGACATCAATAAGACTTGGTAGGAAAATGTAATTTACAACAGCTGAGGAATAAATACTCTTAAAAAAAAATAATAATACAATTTTAAATTGGCACATTTACCATGAACTGCCCCTCATCCCTCATCCTGTCAGTCTGATATGACCACTATGGTGACAACGACCGTTGCCCTATGCTCGACAGGACTAATTACAAAATGCTGTTTAATACAAACCTGTTGCCGATTCTGTCCTAGCATGACCATCTAGGAACTACTGTACAGTTCTAGGTCCTTCCCGTAGACCCCTGCCCCCTAGAGTTCACCATGCAGCAGTGCCAGTATGTAGCACTAAGTCCCCCAAACTATGGTCGCCAAGTCCCCCAATCTATGGTCAAGTCCCCTAAACTAGGTCCCCCCAATCTATGGTCGCCAAGTCCCCCAATCTACGGTCGCCAAGTCCCCCAATCTATGGTCGCCAGGTCCCCCAAACTATGGTCGGCAAGTCCCCTAAACTATGGTCGCCAAGTCCCCGAAACTACGGTCGCCAAGTCCCCCAATCTATGGTCGCCAAGTCCCCTAAACTATGGTCGCCAAGTCCCCTAAACTATGGTCGCCAAGTCCCCTAAACTATGGTCGCCAAGTCCCCAAAACTATGGTCGCCAAGTCCCCTAAACTATGGTCGCCAAGTCCCCTAAACTATGTTTCAAGTCCCCTAAACTTTTCCAAGTATTCTAAAATTCCATCCCCCAATCTAACCAAGTTCCCTAAACTATGGTCGCCAAGTCCAAAACTATTTTAAAATGAGTCAAGTCTTCAAGTGTTGGTGGAAATGATAAACTATGGTCAGACAGAAAACCATCACCTAAACTATGGTCGCCAAGTCCCCTAAACTATGGTTAAGTCCCCTAAACTATAGCACATCACACATCAAACTATGGGGCTGGACATCCCTAAACTATGGTTCGTCAAGTCCCCCAATCTCTGGTCGCCAGAACAAACTCTCTGATAAACTGATCAAGTCACTAAATTGCATGCCAAGTTTCTAAACAGCTGTCTAAACTGGATGGTGCTTGCCTAAATCGTACAAGTCCCCTTTGTGTCCCCTAAATATGGAAGATACCCTAATCAGTCGCCAAGTCCCCTAAATTGTCCCCATCCCCCTGTTTCAGCTGGTTTTCCCTAATTCCATAATCCAGTTCTGGAAACTCCAAACATTTTAAATAGTCAAGTCTTCAAGTGTTTGGAAATTTGACAGAAAACCATCACACAAAGTAGCGGTATAAGACCAGGTTGAAAATGGTAGCACATCACCATGTTGATTGGGGCTGGACATCACAAGAGGTTGTTCTGGTAGGTGGAGAACAATCCTCTGATATGCTGATCATATGTGTTCTGGTAAACAGATGTCTTGAGGTGCTTGCCATGCTGAGCTGTGTGTTCTGGTAGGTGGAGATGAGTATATTCTGGATTGTCCCCATCAACAACCGTCCCATAGATCCGTGGAAACTAAACATGTTGAATATTAGCTGAATTTGACTGAATTGCTGAGCTGTGTTCGATGAAAATGGTAGGCACCATGTTGATATGTGAGCAGGAATGCTGAGCTGTGTTCTGGTAGGTGGAGATGAGAGCTGGAATGCTGAGCTGTGTTCTAGAATGCTGAGCTGTGTTCCGGTAGGTGGAGATGAGAGCTGGAATGCTGAGCTGTGTTCTAGAATGCTGAGCTGTGTTCCGGTAGGTGGAGATGAGAGCTGGAATGCTGAGCTGTGTTCTGGTAGGTGGAGATGTGGATCATGTTTTCAGGGTTGGGGTCAATTCCATTGAAATTCCAGTCAATTCAGGAAGTACACTGAGATTCCAATTCTCTATTGCTTTTCAAGAGGACAATGTGGAATTGGAATTTGGTTTATTTTCTGAATGGACTAGAATCGAAATGACCCCAACCCTGCATAATTTATCACCTTGACCTGAGGTCAGCACTGCCAATGATCATATCATATGATCAAAGCGCTGTGTAACTGACAAGCACTAGGACCTTTTGCCTGTACACTGAGAACATCTCAAATAACACTAACACACCCATTACTATTACTGATGTTACCATTCATTTTGGCAAAGCTGTAGGAAAAGAAAGCGGGTTGAACTTGTAACTCCCCTTGGGGACAGTGAGGCTATCCGGGACAGACGAGAAGCAGCTTCACAAACATTAGGGATATGCTCAAGAGGGCCTGGGGAGGAAAAGCATTTAGGTAGGGTAGCTTCAGCTCTGGTTACTTAGCAGGGCGGTGACACAGGCTTTGTTCCTAGGGAATTGTGGGTAAGGCAGACAGGAAGTGGTCTGGTGAAGTGAATCAAAACCTCCACTGGGCCACTTCCTCTCTCTCTCTCTCTCTCTCTCTCTCTCTCCACCACCCCTGTCTCTCCATCCATCCCTGTGTCTCCATCCTCTCTCTCTCTCTCTCTCTCTCGGTCTCCTTCTCCATCCATCCCTCTCTCCCTCTATGCCTCACTCCTCCTCCATCCGTCCATCCCTGTCTCCTCCTCCATTCATCCATCCATCCCTCTCTCCTCCTCCATCCATCCCATCGCTCTCCCTCTCCATCCCAACCCTCTCCCTCCATCACTCTCTCCCCCTTTCTCCTCCTCCATCCATCCATCTCTCTCCTCCTCCATCCATCTCTCTCCTCCTCCATCCATCTCTCTCCTCATCCATCCCATCCCTCCCGCTGTCTCCATTCATCCCTCCCTCTCTCTCTCTCCTCACACTCAATACTGAATCATCTGTTTCTTCATATCCTTAATGTCAGCTGATGAGTGTGGCCACAGAACCAGGGGTGAACTGGACACAGACACACATTGGAGAAACAGGACATCTCTTGGAACACAAACAAGCAAATAAACAAGATAATGAGTGATCCATGTCCATCCACACTCCCCAGCCATCCATGACATTTCACTTATTTAGTCCAAATCCCTGTACGTCCTGTGTCTCAGCCAATGAGAGCTCCCGGTTTGGTTACGCCCAGACTCAGTAGAAGGAGTACTGGTTCTCCACAGCTCTGGCCCTGCGTGTTCCGTCTGTCTCTTGGTAGTCCTCCGAGGCACCACTAGAGGGATCTAACAGACGTTCTGAGCTGTTGCTCCTGCTAACCAGCCCTCGCCTCCTCCTCCTCCGCTGCCTGGCTCACCACGGGAGTGGGAAGGAAAGGCGATGGGCGAGGATGAGGAGCTGGATGATATCGGGGTGTCGGAGGGGGGCCCTGCCGGCAACGAGAACCCAGGGAGGTGAAGGGTTGGGTCAGTCCAGCAGCCTTGGTCCCTGGGTGGGGTGGGGAGCTGAGGCACGGTCACATCCGTGTGAGAGCAGTAGAGAGAGACGGGATATCTGTCTGTAAGAAAAGAGCAGTGTTAAGAGGCCTGATACAGTTTGTTTTATCAAAGTATCTTTCATTAAAATGCCAAACATAAAACACAAGTTAAAGTGTTGACGACCTTCTATACCATCACCTCTCTTGGTGGGACAACAACAGTAGTGCCACTGATGAAAACACGGCTGGGCAGCGAGTATCAATAACGCCGGACCAACAACCCACTCACTGTGTGTGTCCGGGGGAAACAGAGGGTCTCTTTGTGAGTGTTGGGTTGGGGCCTGAGACTGGGCCTGTTGTATAATCACCCCCTCTCTCCCTATGCACAGGAGGGCATTCATCCCCTGCCAGGCGAGTGGGCGGGGTGCGGTGGGGGTTGGGGCGGGGGGCTGGTTAAAACATCTAGTTAAAACCTTTAAGACGGAGGAAAACATCAGTCTGAGGTCATCCCGCTGAAAGGTTGCTGACTTCTTCCCAAGCGATTCACTGGACCGAGCGATGTTGTTGTTTCCAGCCAGACATCAGACTGACATCTTTAATAACAAGGGTTAGACAGAGCTACCCAGGGGCTGTCCAAACTGATCATAAATGACAAACTGTTTCTAGAAGGACGTTCTCAACATTGAAACAGCAGAGAGCTTCGAGAGTATCAGACTATATTTTAATAACAAGGGAGCAGGTCAGAGCTAGGCAGGGGCAGGTCCAAACGTCATAAGGGAGCAAAGTTTCGAAGACGTCAGGCAGGGAGCAATGAAACAGGCAGGGAGCAGGTCGAGACGTCAGGCAGGGAGCAGGTCGAGACGTCAGGCAGGGAGCAGGTCGAGACGTCAGGCAGGGAGCAGGTCGAGACGTCAGGCAGGGAGCAGGTCGAGACGTCAGGCAGGGAGCAGGTCGAGACGTCAGGCAGGGAGCAGGTCGAGACGTCAGACAGGGAGCAGGTCGAGACGTCAGACAGGGAGCAGGTCTCGAGACGTCAGACCCCGAGGGAGCAGGTATCCACTGTGCCGTAAAAGCTAAAACTGCAGAGTCGATTTCCGACTTATAAAGGGAGCAGGTATACACTTCTCAAAAAAATAAAGGGAACACTAAAATAACACATCCTACATCTGAACGAATGAAATATTCTCATTAAATACTTTTTCTTTACATAGTTGAATGTGCTGACAACAAAATCACACAAAAATGATCAATGGAAATCAAATGTGTCAACCCAGGGAGTCTGGATTTGGAGTTACACTCAAAATTAAAGTGGCAGGGAGTAGTGTGTGTGGCCTCCAGTGATGACTTAAAACAAGTCAAAATGAGGAGTAGGTGTGAGACGTGCCAGGCAGGGGGCATGCTCTGATGAGGTGGCGGATGGCAGGGAGCTCCTCCCAGACCTGGACTAAAGCATCCGCCAGGCCTGGACAGTCTGTGGAGCAACGTGGCATTGGTGGAGGGAGACATGATGTCCCAGATGTGCTCAATTGGATTCAGGTCTGGGAGTCTCACAAGGGGTCTGAGGATCTCATCTCGGCATGGGAGTCAGGCTACCTCTGGCGAGCACATGGAGGGGTGCGGCCCCCAAAGAAATGCCACACCATGACTGAGGGACCGGTCATGCTGGAGGAAGTTGCAGGCAGCAGAACGTTCTCCACGGCGTCTCCAGACTCTGTTACATCTGTCACATGCTCAGTGTGAACCTGCTTTCATCTGTGAGGTCTGGCGCCAGTGGGTATCCACTGTGCTCTGGCAAATGCCAAATGTCCTGCATGGTGTTGGGCTGCAAGCACAACCTCCACCTGTGGACGTCGGGCCCTCATACCAATATGGAGTCTGTTTCAAAAAAATAAAGGGAACATGCAAAATAATAGCATGCTGGAGGTCATTTGAGGGCTCTGGCAGTGAAATATTCTCATTAAGGCGGATAGCGGTCCTGCTGCTTTTTCTTTACATAGTCTCCTGAATGGTGTCTCCTGACACCAAAATCTGGACACAAAAATGACAGACAATCAAATGTGCCACAGCTCGCATTGATGTGCCATCCTGATCAGCTAGAGTGCATTCAAAAGTGACCAAAACATCAGCCAGGAAGCATAGGAACTGACTGGTCTGTGGTCCCATGGAGGTCTGGATTTGGAGTTATACTCAAAATTAAAGTGGAAAACCACACTACAGGCTGATCCAACTGTGATGTAATGTCCTTAAAACAAGCCAAAATGAGGCTCAGTAGTGTGTGTGGCCTCCACGTGCCTGTGGGGGTGGCTAACTCCCTACAATGCCTGTTGGCATTTGCACAACAGATGAGGTGTATTTTCAATGGTCTTCCTGAGTGGAGTTTGATTTCCCAGACCTGGACTAAAGCATCCGCCAACTCCTGGACAGTCTGTGGTGCAACGTGGTGTTTGGTGGATGGAGCGACCTGTGGGGGACATGATGTCCCAGATGTGCTCAATTGGATTCAGGTCTGGGGTCTCACCTGGGGTCTGAGGATCTCATGTTCGGTACCTAATGGCAGTCAGGCTACCTCTGGCGAGCACATGGAGGTGTGTGCGGCCCCCCAAAGAAATGGGCCACACCATGACTGACCCACCGCCAAACCGGTCATGCTGGAGGAAGTTGCAGGTGTGCAGTGTGTTCGTCCACGGCGTCTCCAGACTCTGTTACATCTGTCACATGCTCAGTGTGAACCTGCTTTCATCTGTGTGTGAGCACAGTGGGCCAGTGGTGTGTTTGGGCAATCTTGGTGTTCTCTGGCAAATGCCAAATGTCCTGCATGGTGTTGGGCTGCAAGCACAACCTCCACCTGTGGATGTCGGGCCCTCATACCACCCTCATGGAGTCTGTTTCTGACCGTTTGAGCAGACACATGCACATTTATAGCCTGCTGGAGGTGTGTTTGCAGGGCTCTGGCAGTGTTCCTCCTGCTCCTCCTTGCACAAAGGTGGAGGTAGCGTGGGTCCTGCTGCTGGGTTGTGGGTGTGTGTCCTACGGCCTCCTCCACGTCTCCTGATGTACTGGCCTGTCTCCTGGTAGCACCTCCATGCTCTGGACACTGGGTGTGACAGACACAGCAAACCTTCTTGCCACAGCTCGCATTGATGTGCCATCCTGGTGTGAGCTGCACTACCTGAGCCACTTGTGTGGGTTGTAGACTGGGGGTCTCATGTGTACCACTAGAGTGAAAGCACCGCCAGCATTCAAAAGTGACCAAAACATCAGCCAGGAAGCATAGGAACTGAGGGTGGTCTGTGGTCCCCACCTGCAGAACCACTCCTTTATTGGGGGTGTCTTGCTAAATGCCTATAATTTCCACCTGTTGTCTATTCCATTTGCACAACAGCATGTGAAACCTGTATGTGTCAATCAGTGTTGCTTCCTGAGTGGACAGTTTGATTTCACAGAAGTGTGATTGACTTGGAGTTACATTGTGTGTGTTTGTGTTCCCTGTGTGTGTGTGTGTGTTTTTGTGTTGGTGTACCTGTGGGTGTGTGTGTGTGTGTTCATGTACCTGTGGGTGTGTGTGTGTGTTGGGCGACCTGGTGTGTGTGTGTGGCCGTACCTGTGGGTGTGTGTGTGTGTGTGTTGGCCGTACCTGTGGGTGTGTGTGTGTGTGTTGGCCGTACCTGTGTGTGTGTGTGTGTGTGTTGGCCGTACCTGTGGGTGTGTGTGTGTTGGCCGTGTGTGTGTGTGTGTTGGCCGTACCTGTGGGGGTGTGTGTGTTGGGCGTACCTGTGGGTGTGTGTGTGTGTGTGTTGGGCGTACCTGTGGGGGTGTGTGTGTTGGGTGTACCTGTGGGTGTGTGTGTGTGTTGGCCGTACCTGTGGATGTGTGTGTGTGTGTGTGTGTGATGGGCGTACCTGTGGGGGTGTGTGTGTTGGGCGTACCTGTGGGGGTACCCTGTACTTGTACGTAGGAACGCAGTGTGATGTCAGCGGAGCCCCCTGACTCCAGAGGGATGGGGTGGGCATGGAAGTGCCTGAGCATGTCTGACACGGTGTGGAACCACAGATGATGAACATGACACTGACCGTTACCATTCACCGACAGACGCAGGTGCTGGGGGGCAGAGAGAGGGGAGAGAAGGGGAGCGGGGGGGAATTGTGAGTAATATAAAGTTTCACTTATAACAGTCCTGTACATTAATGAAAATAAGAGGTTAAAAATAAGTAGAAGGGGAAGAATAGAGAGGGGAAGGGAGAGGTGAGAGAAGAGTAGAGAGGAGTAGAGAGGGGAAGGGAGAGGTGAGTGAGGAGCAGAGAGGGGAAGGGAGAGGTGAGTGAGGAGTAGAGAGGAGATGAGAGAGGGGAAGGGAGAGGTGAGTAGAGAGGAGTAGAGAGGTGAGGAGTGAGAGGAGGAGAGGGGAAGGGAGAGGTGAGTGAGGAGTAGAGAGGAGTAGAGGGGAAGGGAGAGGTGAGTGAGGAGCAGAGAGGTGAGTGAGGGGCAGAGAGATGAGGAGGAGTAGAGAGGTGAAGAGAGAGATGAGTGAGGAGAGGTGAGTGAGGAGCAGAGAGGTGAGGAGGGGCAGAGGTGAGTGAGGGTAGAGAGGTGGAGGAGTAGAGAGGTGAAGAGAGAGGTGAGGAGGAGCAGAGAGGTGAGTGAGGGGCAGAGAGATGAGTGAGGAGTAGAGAGGTGAAAGAGAGGTGAGTGAGGAGCAGAGAGGTGAGTGAGGAGCAGAGAGGTGAGGAGGGGCAGAGAGGTGAGTGAGGAGTAGAGAGGTGAGTGAGGAGTAGAGAGGTGAGAGAGGTGAGTGAGCAGAGAGGTGAGTGAGGAGCAGAGAGGTGAGTGAGGAGTAGAGAGGTGAGTGAGGAGTAGAGAGGTGAGTAGAGAGGGGGAGTAGAGAGGTGAGTGAGGGGTAGAGAGATGAGTGAGGAGTAGAGAGATGAGTGAGGAGTAGAGAGGTGAGTGAGGAGTAGAGAGATGAGTGAGGAGTAGAGAGATGAGTGAGGAGTAGAGAGATGAGTGAGGAGTAGAGAGATGAGTGAGGAGTAGAGAGATGAGTGAGGAGTAGAGAGGTGAGTGAGGAGTAGAGAGGTGAGTGAGGAGTAGAGAGGTGAGTGAAGAGCAGAGAGGTGAGTGAGGGGTAGAGAGATGAGTGAGGAGTAGAGAGGTGAGTGAGGAGTAGAGAGGAGTAGAGAGGTGAGTGAGGAGTAGAGAGGAGTAGAGAGGTGAGTGAGGAGTAGAGAGGTGAGTGAGGAGTAGAGAGGTGAGTGAGGAGTAGAGAGAGTAGAGAGGTGAGTGAGGAGCAGAGGTGAGTGAGGAGTAGAGAGGTGAGTGAGGAGTAGAGAGGAGTAGAGAGGTGAGTGAGGAGCAGAGAGGTGAGTGAGGAGCAGAGAGGTGAGTGAGGAGTAGAGAGATGAGTGAGGAGTAGAGAGGTGAGTGAGGAGTAGAGAGGTGAGTGAGGAGTAGAGAGGTGAGTGAGGAGTAGAGAGGAGTAGAGAGGGGAAGGGAGAGGTGAGAGAGGAGTAGAGAGGAGTAGAGAGGGGAAGGGAGAGGTGAGTGAGGAGCAGAGAGGTGAGTGAGGGGCAGAGAGATGAGTGAGGAGTAGAGAGGTGAAGAGAGAGGTGAGTGAGGAGCAGAGAGGTGAGTGAGGAGCAGAGAGGTGAGTGAGGGGCAGAGAGGTGAGTGAGGAGTAGAGAGGTGAGTGAGGAGTAGAGAGGTGAAGAGAGAGGTGAGTGAGGAGCAGAGAGGTGAGTGAGGAGTAGAGAGGTGAGTGAGGAGTAGAGAGGAGTAGAGAGGAGTAGAGAGGGGTAGAGGTGAAGAGAGAGGTGAGTGAGGGGTAGAGAGATGAGTGAGGAGTAGAGAGATGAGTGAGGAGTAGAGAGGTGAGTGAGGAGTAGAGAGATGAGTGAGGAGTAGAGAGGTGAGTGAGGAGTAGAGAGGTGAGTGAGCAGAGAGGTGAGTGAGGGGTAGAGAGATGAGTGAGGAGTAGAGAGGTGAGTGAGGAGTAGAGAGGAGTAGAGAGGTGAGTGAGGAGTAGAGAGAGTAGAGAGGTGAGTGAGGAGTAGAGAGGTGAGTGAGGGAGTAGAGGAGTAGAGAGGTGAGTGAGGGTAGAGAGGTGAGTGAGGAGTAGAGAGGTTAGAGAGGTGAGTGAGGAGCAGAGAGGTGAGTGAGGAGCAGAGAGGTGAGTGAGGAGTAGAGAGATGAGTGAGGAGTAGAGAGGTGAGTGAGGAGTAGAGAGGTGAGTGAGGAGTAGAGAGGTTAGAGAGGTGAGTGAGGAGCAGAGAGGTGAGTGGGGAGTAGAGAGGTGAGTGAGGGGTAGAGAGGTGAGTGAGGAGCAGAGAGGTGAGTGAGGAGCAGAAGGTGAGTGAGGAGCAGAGAGGTGAGTGAGGAGTAGAGAGGTGAGTGAGGAGTAGAGAGGTGAGTGAGGAGTAGAGAGGTGAGTGAGGAGTAGAGGTGAGTGAGGAGTAGAGGTGAGTGAGGGGTAGAGGTGAGTGAGGGGTAGAGAGGTGAGTGAGGGGTAGAGAGATGAGTGAGGAGTAGAGAGGTGAGTGAGGAGTAGAGAGGTGAGTGAGGGGTAGAGAGATGAGTGAGGAGTAGAGAGGTGAGTGAGGAGTAGAGAGGAGCAGAGAGGTGAGTGAGGAGTAGAGAGGTGAGTGAGGAGCAGAGAGGTGAGTGAGGAGCAGAGAGGTGAGTGAGGAGTAGTGAGGAGTAGAGAGGTGAGTGAGGAGTAGAGAGGTGAGTGAGGAGTAGTGAGGAGTAGAGAGGTGAGTGAGGAGTAGTGAGGAGTAGAGAGGTGAGTGAGGAGTAGAGAGGTGAGTGAGGAGTAGAGGTGAGTGAGGAGTAGTGAGGAGTAGAGAGGTGAGTGAGGAGTAGAGAGGTGAGTGAGGGGTAGAGAGGTGAGTGAGGAGCAGAGAGGTGAGTGAGGAGCAGAGAGGTGAGTGAGGAGCAGAGGTGAGTGAGGAGTAGAGAGGTGAGTGAGGAGTAGAGGTGAGTGAGGAGTAGAGGTGAGTGAGGAGTAGAGAGGAGTAGAGAGGGGAGAAGCAGGTAGAAGCTACACCATATTGCTTATACCAATCAAATCCTCTCAGATCTCCACAAGTGCATAGGGGTCCATTTGGCCTCGCCCACTATACAGTGTGCATGCCCATAATATCCACACCAGTACTTAAGTCTGGGCTAAACAAGGACATTCTCAATAGTCTGTCAGCAACCTGTCCTGTTTCCTGAAAGCAAATCCTTCAGTTGGCATCTTATGTTTGAAGATCAGTGCATGTGAAGGGGAGGTGGTATAGGTAAACCGCCTGCGATTGGCTGACCTTGGTGTTTCCCTTTCTGTGATTGGCCCACCTTGGTGTTTCCCTTTCTGTGATTGGCTCACCTTAGCTTTGCCCTGGAAGTTAAAGGTGAGGACGTACTCTCCCGGGCGCGTCTCGCTTTGGCGAATCACAAACAGCCCGTGGCTCCTAGCTCCGCCCGCCAGCACCAGTTGGGCAGCACGCACGCGTGACAATGTCCCGTGGAACCATGGGTACTCCGCCAGGCTGGAGTCTGCCTCCGCCTCAGTCGCCCCGTCACCTAGAACCCCTGAAGGGAGGAGACAAAGATGAGAGATCACATGATAAACAGGTAGACCACCTTATTGATATCGAGTTGCAACCTGCTTTTGCCCTCAGAACAGCCTCCATTTGTCGGGGTGTGGACTCTACAAGGTATCTAAAGAGTTCCGCAGGGATGCTGGCCCATGTTGACTCTACAAGGTATCTAAAGAGTTCCGCAGGGATGCTGGCCCATGTGGACTCTACAAGGTATCTAAAGAGTTCCGCAGGGATGCTGGCCCATGTGGACTCTACAAGGTATCTAAAGAGTTCCGCAGGGATGCTGGCCCATGTGGACTCTACAAGGTATCTAAAGAGTCCCGCAGGGATGCTGGCCCATGTGGACTCTACAAGGTATCTAAAGAGTTCCGCAGGGATGCTGGCCCATGTGGACTCTACAAGGTATCTAAAGAGTTCCGCAGGGATGCTGGCCCATGTGGACTCTACAAGGTATCTAAAGAGTTCCGCAGGGATGCTGGCCCATGTGGACTCTACAAGGTATCTAAAGAGTTCCGCAGGGATGCTGGCCCATGTTGACTCCAATGCTTTGTTACACTCCGTGTATATTCACCACACACACACAATACACACACGTACACAATACACACACGTACACACAATACACACACGTACACACAATACACACACACGTACACACACACACACGTACACACACACACACACGTACACACACACACACGTACACACACACACACGTACACACGTACACGTACACACACACACTTTCACCTGGATTCACCTGGTCAGTCTGTGTCATGGAATGTTTTGTACACTCGGGGTACAACAATGAAATGGCATTAAGCAGACACGTATCCATGGTTACCTGCTATATGTGCACGCACTTACGGGCCATGAGTATTACGGGCCTAATCATAGAATCCCTATCAATAGGATCTCTATGGAGCTAGTTGTAATTTAACTTTTCAAACATTTAAAACCTTTTATTGTGGCATAAACACAACCCGTCATGATGTTTTCATCTGATTGTCAAACAGCCACTTCGAAAAGGACTCCTTCACTAGGCGATACCCGCTCACGTTCATCCACTAACAACATATCTCCTCCAGCCTCCAAGCACTGGGGCGGCAGGTAGCCTAGTGGTTAGAGTGTAGAGGCGGCAGGGTAGCCTAGTGGTTAGAGTGTAGAGGCGGCCTAGTGGTTAGAGTGTAGAGGCGGCCTAGTGGTTAGAGTGTAGAGGCGGCCTAGTGGTTAGAGTGTAGAGGCGGCCTAGTGGTTAGAGTGTAGAGGCGGCCTAGTGGTTAGAGTGTAGAGGCGGCAGGGTGGCCTAGTGGTTAGAGTGTAGAGGCGGCCTAGTGGTTAGAGTGTAGAGGCGGCCTAGTGGTTAGAGTGTAGAGGCGGCAGGGTGGCCTAGTGGTTAGAGTGTAGAGGCGGCAGGGTAGCCTAGTGGTTAGAGTGTAGAGGCGGCCTAGTGGTTAGAGTGTAGAGGCGGCAGGGTGGCCTAGTGGTTAGAGTGTAGAGGCGGCAGGGTAGCCTAGTGGTTAGAGTGTAGAGGCGGCAGGGTAGCCTAGTGGTTAGAGTGTAGAGGCGGCAGGGTAGCCTAGTGGTTAGAGTGTAGAGGCGGCAGGGTAGCCTAGTGGTTAGAGTGGAGGGGCGGCAGGGTAGCCTAGTGGTTAGAGTGTAGAGGCGGCAGGGAAGCCTAGTGGTTAGAGTGTAGAGGCGGCAGGGAAGCCTAGTGGTTAGAGTGGAGGGGCGGCAGGGAAGCCTAGTGGTTAGAGTGGAGGGCGGCAGGGTAGCCTAGTGGTTAGAGTGGAGGGGCGGCAGGGTAGCCTAGTGGTTAGAGTGGAGGGGCGGCAGGGTAGCCTAGTGGTTAGAGTGGAGGGGCGGCAGGGTAGCCTAGGCGGTTAGAGTGGAGGGGCGGCAGGGTAGCCTAGTGGTTAGAGCGTTGGACTAGTAACCGAAAGGTTGCAAGTTCAAACCCCCGAGCTGACAAGGTACAAATCTGTCGTTCTGCCCCTGAACAAGGCAGTTAACCCACTGTTCCTAGGCCGTCATTGAAAATAAGAATTTGTTCTTAACTGACTTGCCTGGATAAATAAAGGTGAAATTAAAAAATAAAAACTGGTGAATGGAACGAGACATCTGTTACACAAAACATCACAAAGTGTCATGACATTTGACGAATGTCATTAGGCCAGAATGTATGCGTCCACCGCTGTCCGCACGCCTCTCAGTGTCGGCCGCTCATCTCTGCCTTGGATAAATGTCCGTGTTCTCGTTGAACCACATCGCATTTTGGAGCGCAGACTACACCACCTGTTAAAGTCCATTCACTCGTGTGTCATGCCTATGACATCATAATCTAAAGTGATGTAATAGCCTACAGTTTTCTTGACATTTTGTCCACTCTAACCACAGCTCAGGGATTTGAACTTGCAACCTTCCGGTTCCTAGTCCAATGCTCTAACCACTAGGCTACCCTGCCGCCCCTAGATAGATGTTTAGATGTTTTGTCGATGAGAATGCCCAGTTTCACCGAGTTCCATCCTCTCTCCCACTACCCGCGACTGAACTTCCTCTCACTACCATATTTGGTGGTGAGTGAACTTCCTCTCACTACCATATTTGGTGGTGAGTGAACTTCCTCTCACTACCATATTTGGTGGTGAGTGAACTTCCTCTCACTACCATATGTGGTGGTGAGTGAACTTCCTCTCACTACCATATTTGGTGGTGAGTGAACTTCCTCTCACTACCATATTTGGTGGTGAGTGAACTTCCTCTCACTACCATATTTGGTGGTGAGTGAACTTCCTCTCACTACCATATTTGGTGGTGAATGAACTTCCTCTCACTACCATATTTGGTGGTGAGGGAACTTCCTCTCACTACCATATTTGGTGGTGAGGAAACCTAAAAACGGATGCTTCAGCTTTATAGCCCCCCTGTGACATGTCTGGGTTTCCCCTTCTGTCTGCGCTGCTGTCTTACCTTCACCCCTGATTTCATCCAAAGAGACAGTTTACCTAAGGGGGACCACCGGGAACTGAACCCACTATCCTCGCGTTCCAAGCACCATTCCGTTCCCTTTACCTGGGGCGGGGCTTCTCCCCTGGGCCTCTGGGGACTGGAGGAAGCGCTCCAGGGGGACATGGGAAGGGTGCTGGGTGAAGGGTAGTTCTCTACAGCGGACAGAGGGGCGCTATACAGTTCTGCTGCGGAGCCGCAGGATCTCTCAGGGGTGCGATGAACACCTTGGACACAGACAACACAACATTATAAAGATACTGTACGTACATGACAACCTTACACAGCAGCCAGATCCATTTCCCTCAAAAGGCAATGTGTGAGGTTAGGTTATGTGTGTGTGTGTGTGTGTGTGCGTGCGTGTGTGTCCGTCCGTCCGTCCATGTGTGTGTGTGTGTCCGTCCGTCCGTGCGTGCGTGTGTCCGTGTGCGTGTGTGTTTGTCTCACCCTCTGACAGAAGCTCACAGCTGCAGGAGGCCACCATGGAGAACTCTTTAGACGCCTGACCGTGGGGACATGACGCCAGCTCAATGTCATCTCCACTGTCCCTGTGTCACACACACACACACACACATACAGGTAAATGTACAGGGACACACACACACACACACAGGTAAATGTACAGGGACACACACACACACACAGGTAAATGTACAGGGACACACACACACGCAGGTAAATGTACAGGGACACACACACACAGGTAAATGTACAGGGAACACACACACACAGGTAAATGTACAGGGAACACACACACACAGGTAAATGTACAGGGACACACACACACACATACAGGTAAATGTACAGGGACACACACACACACATACAGGTAAATGTACAGGGAACACACACACACACACAGGTAAATGTACAGGGAACACACACACACACACAGGTAAATGTACAGGGACACACACACACACAGGTAAATGTACAGGGACACACACACACACAGGTAAATGTACAGGGACACACACACACACACAGGTAAATGTACAGGGAACACACACACACACAGGTAAATGTACAGGGAACACACACACACACAGGTAAATGTACAGGGAACACACACACACACAGGTAAATGTACAGGGAACACACACACACACAGGTAAATGTACAGGGAACACACACACACACAGGTAAATGTACAGGGACACACACACACACAGGTAAATGTACAGGGAACACACACACACACAGGTAAATGTACAGGGAACACACACACACAGGTAAATGTACAGGGACACACACACACAGGTAAATGTACGGGGACACACACACAGGACGGGGACACACACACACAGGTAAATGTATCTCTGTTTATGGCTGTCTAAATACATGCCTGGACTGAACAGACAAACTCACTGTACCAGAAAACTCAGAGTGTGAGAGAGGGATCTGTCAAACTCTTACAGGGTGATTCATGGCTGTGTGCTGTTCCCCCCTCGGTGAACAGTCAATATTTACCCAGGGTCCATGCAGTCCTGGATGTCAGACACCCAGGAGTTTTTCTGCAGCGAGTCGATGGTCTCCAGGATATATTCACCTCCATTTTCCACCTGTGGAGAGAAAACACACCAAACCACAGAACAGTTACTGTGGGAGTCCAGAGGGGAGACAGAGAGACTTCTGCACAGACTGCAAGAAAGAGAAGCAAGCTGTTAGTTTGGTTTGTCAGGTATTCGTGTCTATAAGGTAGTGTGGTAAGAGGTAGAACAGGGAGAAGACAGGGTAGTGTGAGAGGTAGAACAGGGAGAAGACAGGGTAGTGTTGTGAGAGAACAGAGAGAAGACAGGGCAGTGTGCGAGAACAGAACAGAGAAAAGACAGGGCAGTGTGAGAACAGAACAGAGAGAAGACAGGGTAGTGTTGTGAGAGGTAGAACAGAGAGAAGACAGGGTAGTGTGAGAGAGAACAGAACGGGGAGAAGACAGGGTAGTGTTGTGAGAGAACAGAACAGAGAGAAGACAGGGTAGTGTTGTGAGAGAACAGAACAGAGAGAAGACAAGGTAGTGTTGTGAAAGGTAGAACAGAGAGAAGACAGGGTAGTGTTGTGAAAGGTAGAACAGAGAGAAGACAGGGTAGTGTGAGAGAGAACAGAACGGGGAGAAGACAGGGTAGTGTTGTGAGAGAACAGAACAGAGAGAAGACAGGGTAGTGTGAGAGAGAACAGAACGGGGAGAAGACAGGGTAGTGTTGTGAGAGAACAGAACAGAGAGAAGACAGGGTAGTGTTGTGAGAGAACAGAACAGAGAGAAGACAGTAGTGTAGTGTGAGAGAAACAGAACAGAGAGAAGACAGGGTAGTGTTGTGAGAGGTAGAACAGAGAGAAGACAGGGTAGTGTTGTGAGAGAACAGAACAGGGAGAAGACAGGGTAGTGTTGTGAGAGTGTGAGAGAACAGAGAGAAGACAGGGTAGTGTGAGAGAAAGACAGAGGACAGGGTAGTGTTGTGAGAGAAGACAGAACAGGGGAGAAGACAGGGTAGTGTTGTGAGAGAGAACAGAACGGGGAGAAGACAGGGTAGTGTTGTGAGAGAACAGAACAGGGAGAAGACAGGGTAGTGTTGTGAGAGGTAGAACGGAGAGAAGACAGGGTAGTGTGTGAGAGGTAGAACAGGGAGAAGACAGGGTAGTGTTGACAGGGTAGTGTTGTGAGAGAACAGAACAGAGAGAAGACAGGGTAGTGTTGTGAGAGGTAGAACAGAGAGAAGACAGGGTAGTGTAGACGGGAGAAGACAGGGTAGTGTTGTGAGAGAACAGAACGGGAGAAGACAGGGTAGTGTTGTGAGAGGTAGAACAGAGAGAAGACAGGGTAGTGTTGAGAGAGGTAGAACAGGGAGAAGACAGGGTAGGGTAGTTGTGAGACAACAGAACGGGGAGAAGACAGGGTAGTGTTGTGAGAGAACAGAACAGAGAGAAGACAGGGTAGTGTTGTGAGAGTTGTAGAACAGGGAGAAGACAGGGTAGTGTGTGAGAGAACAGAACAGGGAGAAGACAGGGTAGTGTTGTGAGAGAACAGAGAGAAGACAGGGGAGAAGACAGGGTAGTGTTGTGAGAGAACAGAACAGGGAGAAGACAGGGCAGTGTTGTGAGAGGTAGAACAGAGAGAAGACAGGGTAGTGTTGTAGAATGGGGAGAAGACAGGGTAGTGTGAGAGAACAGAGGGAGAAGACAGGGTAGTGTTGTGAGAGGTAGAAAGGGAGAAGACAGGGTAGTGTTGTGAGAGGTAGAACAGGGAGAAGACAGGGTAGTGTTGTGAGAGAACAGAACGGGGGAGAAGACAGGGTAGTGTTGTGAGAGAACAGAACAGGGAGAAGACAGGGTAGTGTGTGAGAGAACAGAACAGGGAGAAGACAGGGTAGTGTTGTGAGAGGTAGAACAGAGAGAAGACAGGGTAGTGTTGTGAGAGGTAGAACAGGGAGAAGACAGGGTAGTGTTGTGAGAGAACAGAACAGGGAGAAGACAGGGTAGTGTTGTGAGAGAACAGAGAGAAGACAGGGTAGTGTTTTGAGAAGAACAGAGAGAAGACAGGGTTGTGAGAGAACAGAACAGAGAGAAGACAGGGTAGTGTTGTGAGAGGTAGAACAGAGAGAAGACAGGGTAGTGTTGTGAGAGGTAGAACAGGGAGAAGACAGGGTAGTGTGAGAGGTAGAACAGAGAAGACAGGGTAGTGTGTGAGAGAGAACAGAGAAGACAGGGTAGTGTTGTGAGAGAACAGAACAGGGAGAAGACAGGGTAGTGTTGTGAGGAGAACAGAGAGAACAGGGAGAAGACAGGGTAGTGTTGTGAGAGAACAGAACAGAAAGACAGGGCAGTGTTGTGAGAGAACAGAACAGAGAAAGACAGGGTAGTGTTGTGAGAGAACAGAGAGAAGACAGGGTAGTGGAGAAGAACAGGAAGACAGGGTAGTGTGAGAGGTAGAACAGGGAGAAGACAGGGCAGTGTGTTGTGAGAGGTAGAACAGGGAGAAGACAGGGTAGTGTTGTGAGAGGTAGAACAGGGAGAAGACAGGGTAGTGTTGTGAGAGAACAGAACAGAGAGAAGACAGGGCAGTGTTGTGAGAGCAGAACGGGGAGAAGACAGGGTAGTGTTGTGAGAGAACAGAAGACAGGGTAGTGTTGTGAGAGGTAGACGGGAGAAGACAGGGTAGTGTGAGAGGTAGAACAGGGAGAAGACAGTAGTGTGAGAGAGAACAGAGAGAAGACAGGGTAGTGTTGTGAGAGCTAGAACGGGGAGAAGACAGGGTAGTGTGGTGAGAGGTAGAACAGAGAGAAGACAGGGTAGTGTTTTGAGAGGTAGAACAGAGAGAAGACAGGGTAGTGTTGTGAGAGGTAGAACAGGGTAGTGTTGTGAGAGGTAGAACAGGGAGAAGACAGGGTAGTGTGGTGAGAGGTAGAACAGGGTAGTGTTGTGAGAGGTAGAACAGGGAGAAGACAGGGTAGTGTGGTGAGAGGTAGAACAGGGAGAAGACAGGGTAGTGTGAGAGAACAGAACAGAAGACAGTGTAGTGTGAGAGAACAGAACAGAGAGAAGACAGGATAGTGTTGTGAGAGGTAGAACAGAGAGAAGACAGGGTAGTGTGAGAGAACAGAGAAGACAGGGTAGTGTGAGAGAACAGAACAGAGAGAAGACAGTGTAGTGTGAGAGAACAGAACAGACAGGGTAGTGTTGTGAGAGGTAGAACAGAGAGAAGACAGGGTAGTGTGAGAGAACAGAGATAAGACAGGGTAGTGTGAGAGAACAGAACAGAGAGAAGACAGGGTAGTGTTGTGAGAGAACAGAACAGAGAGAAGACAGGGTAGTGTTGTGAGAGAACAGAACAGAGAGAAGACATGGTAGTGTTGTGAGAGAACAGAACAGAGAGAAGACAAGGTAGTGTTGTGAAAGGTAGAACAGAGAGAAGACAGGGTAGTGTTGTGAGAGGTAGAACGGGAGAAGACAGGGTAGTGTGGTGAGAGGTAGAACAGGGAGAAGACAGGGTAGTGTGAGAGAACAGAACAGAGAAGACAAGGTAGTGTTGTGAAAGGTAGAACAGAGAGAAGACAGGGTAGTGTTGTGAGAGGTAGAACGGGGAGAAGACAGGGTAGTGTTGTGAGAGAACAGAACAGGGAGAAGACAGGGCAGTGTTGTGAGAGGTAGAACGGAGAGAAGACAGGGTAGTGTTGTGAGAGGTAGAACGGGGTGAAGACAGGGTAGTGTTGTGAGAGGTAGAACAGAGAGAAGACAGGGCAGTGTGAGAGAACAGAACAGAGAGAAGACAGGGTAGTGTTGTGAAAGGTAGAACGGGGAGAAGACAGGGTAGTGTTGTGAGAGGTAGAACAGGGAGAAGACAGGGTAGCGAGAGCGAACAGAACAGGGAGAAGAGTGTTGTGTGATAGTGTTGTGTGATGGTTTCTTACCCTTACCTTCAGGACGAAGGTGTTGTCTCTGTCAGGCATCTCCAGGGGCATGGTGGTCCTCACCTCCACGATGGCAGACAGAGGGATGCTCACCTTGGGCTTTGATGACTGTTGGACACACACACACAGGCATACACACACACAGAAATACACACACACAGGCATACACACACACAGGCATACACACACACACGCACAGGCATACACACACACACAGGCATGCACACAGGCATACACACACAGGCATACACACACACACAGATCACATTCCTTTTAGATTTCAATTCAAATGTACTCTCTGTGTGTGTGTGTGTGTGTGTGTGTGTGTGTGTGTGTGTGTGTGTGTGTGTGTGTGTGTGTGTGTGTGTGTGTGTGTGTGTCGTAGGGGCTTGTCAGTTGATCTGACTGGATCAACA
>NW_027010742.1:0-29003 GCF_036934945.1 Oncorhynchus masou masou | reverse complement strand
TATTGGGGTTGTCTCTCCATCATGTTATTGGGGTTGTCTCTCATGTATATTAGAGGTTGTCTCTCCATCGTGTTATTGGGGTTGTTCTCTCCATCGTGTTATTGGGGTTGTCTCTCCATAGTGTTATTGGGGTTGTCTCTCCATCATGTTATTGGGGTTGTCTCTCCATAGTGTATTGGGGTTGTCTCTCCATAGTGTATTGGGGTTGTCTCTCCATAGTGTTATTGGGGTTGTCTCTCCATCAGTGTTATTGGGGTTGTCTCTCCATAGTGTATTGGGGTTGTCTCTCCATAGTGTTATTGGGGTTGTCTCTCCATAGTGTTATTGGGGTTGTCTCTCCATAGTGTATTGGGGTTGTCTCTCCATAGTGTTATTGGGGTTGTCCTCCATAGTGTTATTAGGCTGTCTCTCCATAGTGTATTGGGGTTGTCTCTCACATAGTGTTATTGGGGTTGTCTCTCCATAGTGTTATTGGGGTTGTCTCTCCATCATGTTATTGGGGTTGTCTCTCAATAGTATATTGGGGTTGTCTCTCCATCGTGTTATTGGGGTTGTCTCTCCATTGTGTTATTGGGGTTGTCTCTCCATAGTGTTATTGGGGTTGTCTCTCCATCATGTTATTGGGGTTGTCTCTCCATAGTGTATTGGGGTTGTCTCTCCATAGTGTATTGGGGTTGTCTCTCCATAGTGTTATTGGGGTTGTCTCTCCATCATGTTATTGGGGTTGTCTCTCCATAGTGTATTGGGGTTGTCTCTCCATAGTGTTATTGGGGTTGTCTCTCCATAGTGTTATTGGGGTTGTCTCTCCATAGTGTATTGGGGTTGTCTCTCCATAGTGTTATTGGGGTTGTCTCTCCATAGTGTTATTGGGGTTGTCTCTCCATAGTGTATTAGGTTGTCTCTCCATAGTGTATTGGGGTTGTCTCTCCATAGTGTTATTGGGGTTGTCTCTCCATCGTGTTATTGGGGTTGTCTCTCCATAGTGTTATTGGGGTTGTCTCTCCATCATGTTATTGGGGTTGTCTCTCCATAGTGTATTGGGGTTGTCTCTCCATAGTGTTATTGGGGTTGTCTCTCCATAGTGTTATTGGGGTTGTCTCTCCATAGTGTTATTGGGGTTGTCTCTCCATCAGTGTTATTGGGGTTGTCTCTCCATAGTGTTATTGGGGTTGTCTCTCCATAGTGTATTGGGGTTGTCTCTCCATAGTGTTATTGGGGTTGTCTCTCCATAGTGTTATTGGGGTTGTCTCTCCATAGTGTATTGGGGTTGTCTCTCCATAGTGTTATTGGGGTTGTCTCTCCATAGTGTTATTGGGGTTGTCTCTCCATAGTGTTATTGGGGTTGTCTCTCCATAGTGTATTGGGGTTGTCTCTCCATAGTGTTATTGGGGTTGTCTCTCCATAGTGTTATTGGGGTTGTCTCTCCATAGTGTATTGGGGTTGTCTATCCATCGTGTCGGCTATCTGTGTAATGTCAAAGCTGCCACTGGGTGTGCAAAAATACTGAGTCTCTGTCTTTCACACACACACACACACACACACACACACACACACACACACACACACACACACACACACACACACACACACACACACACACACACACACACACACACACACACACACACACTCCTCAGTTCACCATGTTGTTATTGTTGTTGCTGTGGTATGGGGAGGCAGGGTAGCCTAGTGGTTAGAGCTTTGGACTAGTAACCGAAAGGTTGCAAGTTCAAATCCCTGAGCTGAGCAAGGTAAAAATCTGTCGTTCTGCCCCTGAACAGGCAGTTAACCCACTGTTCCTAGGCCGTCATTGAAAATAAGAACTGACTTGCCGAGTTAAATAAAGGTAAAATAAAACTAAAACTAGTGGACTAGTACAGGCAAAGGCTACTGATAGCCAGAGGCTACACACCATGCCTGCCTGCCTGACTCCATCCCTCTCTCCTGCTCTCTCTCTCTCTCTGCCTGCCCTCCCTCCCTCTCTGTCTGTCTGTAGTCATTCAATACCTTCACTCTGGCCAAGCCAGGACAGGCAACATACAATCTCTCCACTCCACCACTGACATCTTAAATGAATGATCTGGTGTGTGTGTGTGTCATGCCTCAACTCTCACATTACACCCTCAGTCCTCACCCTCACTCTTACACCCTCCTTCAGTCAATCGGAAGGAGACAAAGGTGAGCGTTAATATGAACAGAGCTAAAACTGGAAAACCATGAACTTGAAAATCATGACCATTGACTCAAGGACAGTTGAGGCGTGGGGCTTGTCCTCAGATGTGCACTGTAGTCCCTCTCACATCTCCCATTCAGATGAACAAGTCTGGAACGAGGACTTAGGATAATGAACAGCAGTGAATGGGAATCTTGCACTGTGCAACCTCCACTTAATGAAAGTTTTACTGGCTCCAATGTAGGACACAGGCGGACAGATAGACAGACAGACGGACAGAGACAGAGACACAGACAGACAGACAGACAGACAGATAGATAGATAGATAGATAGATACACTTACAGACAGGCAGACAGACAGATACACAGACAGACAGACAGATACATGGACAGACAGACAGACAGACAGACAGATTCGAAGTAACAAAAGTTTATTACAAATACCGAGGGGGAGGTCAGGCAGCTCAGGGTCAGGGTCAGGGTCAGGGCAGGCAGGGGTCAGTAATCCAGGGTGGTGTGACAAGGTACAGAACGGCAGGCAGGCATAGGGTTCAGTGCAGGCAGAATGGTCAAAACCGGGAAAACTAGAAAACACAAACAGACAGGAGAACGGGAAAAACGCTGGTAGGCTTGACGAAACAAAACAAACTGGCAACGGAAAGACAAGAGAACGCAGTTATAAATACACTGGAGATAATGGGGAAGATGGGCGACACCTGGAGGGGGGTGGAGACGAGCACAAATACAGGTGGAACAGATCAGGGTGTAACATGACTGAATCTAAAAGGCAATTTTATTTTACTCCTCTCTAAAACAATGACTCTAACCAACAGTCTCCACATTAAGGGACATTTTATTTTACTCCTCTCTAAAACAATGACTCTAACCAACAGTCTCCACAGTAAAGGCCATTTTATTTTACTCTCTCCTCTCTAAAACAATGACTCTACCCAACAGTTTCCACATTAAGGGCCATTTTATTTTACTCCTCTCCTCTCGAAACAATGACTCTACCCAACAGTTTCCACATTAAGGGCCATTTTATTTACTCCTCTCCAAAACAATGACTCTAACCAACAGTTTCCACATTAAGGGCCATTTTATTTTACTCCTCTCTAAAACAATGACTCTACCCAACAGTTTCCACATTAAGGGCCATTTTATTTTACCTCTCCCTCTAAAACAATGACTCTAACCAACAGTCTCCACATTAAGGGCCTTTAAAAAAACATTTTTTTTTTAACTTCTCTCCAAAACAAGACTGAAAATCAATCCAAGCTGTAAGGTACAAATGAGGACTCAGTGTTAAGAAAAGTTGACGATAAACAGCTTCTCTCCAAACTCCGGACTCAGGAGCGCTGCATGAAGAGTTCAGTAACGTACAGCTTCCTCCCCTACTCCAAAATATACCGACTCTTAAAATACAGCCACGGAGCCGTACACTTTGATTCATCGAGTTAAATATACGTTCTACATCTGTAGTCGTGAAGAAAATCCTTCATACCCACACGGGGTGAGTTCTGGAAGGATTTCAGAAAAATATGTACTCTGCTCAGAACTGTCCTCTACATTGCAAAGAAAGAAGAAGACATGTGTTTTACTCAGCCTTCCTCCAACACGTGGATTTAATAAGAATAAAGAAGACATGTGTTTTACTCAGCCTTCCTCCAACACGTGGATTTAATAAGAAGAAAGAAGACATGTGTTTTACTCAGCCTTCCTCCAACAAGTGGATTTAATAAGAATAAAGAAGACATGTGTTTTACTCAGCCTTCCTCCAACAAGTGGATTTAATAAGAATAAAGAAGACATGTGTTTTACTCAGCCTTCCTCCAACAAGTGGATTTAATAAGAATAAAGAAGTCATGTGTTTTACTCAGCCTTCCTCCAACAAGTGGATTTAATAAGAATAAAGATGACATGTGTTTTACTCAGCCTTCCTCCAACAAGTGGATTTAGTAAGAATAAAGACGAAGACATGTGTTTTACTCAGCCTTCCTCCAACACGTGGATTTAATAAGAATAAAGACGAAGACGTGTTTTACTCAGCCTTCCTCCAAGCATGTGTAAAGACTGGTGCAGACTGATTTGTATGGAAGACTACTATCAGATATCTCCATTCATCTATATCTGTTATCCTTTGGGAAGGCTGTATAAAAACTAATATCTAAGATTACTATCAGATATCTCCATTCATCTATATCTGTTATCCTTTGGGAAGGCTGTATAAAAACTAATATCTAAGATTACTATCAGATATCTCCATTCATCTATATCTGTTATCTGTTATTCTAAGACTACTTCAAAGTGCTTGGTTTGCTGATCTCAACTTTTTAATAGTATACCTGTAAAAACAGTGATCTGAATCATCACTTTATCAACAGTCTTCTTCACAAAACCAATATGTTCTCATTATTAATTCAAGCAAGTGTTGAATCATTACTCTCAAGTCCTCATGTGCTGTATTGATGAGAGATGGATACTATATACAGCTAGTTTGGCTGCGTATAATAGTTGCAGTGCAAGTGTTTGGTTTGATTGATCGATTCATTTTTTTTGTGTATTTATGCTCACTGTCGATAAAAACTCAATTGAGCCGAATGCATAGTAACATCAAGACAGTACTTTAAAGTCAAGATACTACATACAATTAATAGTATATATTAACAAGTATTGCATTATACATTTCAGTGAAAAATAAACTTAATAAACTTAATAATAAAGTGGTTGTCAAAAGGGAGTTTTAGTTTATTTATCTTCCTGTTAAACTGTTGAACGTCACAGTGTATAATTGAGTCCAAGCACTCACAGACTACATCCCAATAGGCCCCCTGTTCCCTATTTAGTGCACTACTTTTCATCAGGGCCCTGTGAGCTCTGGTCAAAAGTAGTGCACTATACAGGGAATAGGGTGCAATTTGAGACGTAGACACATTAGATTACATGTTCACAGATACAGTGTGTTTCCTACACTTGTTTTAGTTGCTATGGAGACCAACACTTCGGTATGTCAATGAAGGCAGGAAACCTCTCTGAACTCGACATCATTAAATTACAACGAAAGAAAGATATGAGTTCTGCATTTAACAAGAAAAGGTGTCTTGTCTTCGATAGCACCGAGGCTATAGAAGGACTGTTAATTTTGAGGAGTGCAGTCAATGACCTTTCTGCTCCTACCAACAATTATCCACCTCTTCAATATGATAGATGTGTTGTTTTTGTCCAGCAGGCTATAGTAGTTTCATAGTAGGATTGTTCCACTTTAGGGTTAGGCTCCAGTCAATGACCTAGACCAGGCATGGGCAAGGGCCGGCCCGGGGGCCGTTTACGGCCCAAGACCTAATTCAATACGGCCCGCGGAATCATGCTCAGATCGCATAAAGAATTTGAGATAGTAAAGTTTTGAAAAACATATTTGCTGTTCAAATTAAAAGCCCAATGAATACTCTCCTTTGTGTGATGATTTAACTCCCACCACTTGTGGGACATTTATTTTAGAAGCCACGTATTCGCTACATATTCGTCGCCAGACCCACTGGCTCCAGGTCTTCTATAAGTCTTTGCTAGGTAAAGCTCCACCTTATCTCAGCTCTCTGGTCACGATAACAACACCCACCCTTAGCACGCTCTCCATTAGGTATATCTCACTGGTCATCCCCAAAGCCAACACCTCCTTTGGCCGCCTTTCCCGTCAAGTTCTCTGCTGCCAATGACTGGAATAAATTGCAAAAAATTGCTGAAATTGGAGACATATCTCCTCGCTAACTTTAAACATCAGCTATCTGAGCAGCTTACTGATTACTGCAGCTGTACACATTGTTTACTTTTTTCTCTTTTTTTCTCCAGTTTGTCTACTTGCACATCATCATCTGCTCATCTATCATTCCAGTGTTAATTTGCTAAATTGTCATTACTTCGCTACTATGGCCTATGTATTGCCTTACCTCCTCACGCCGTTTACACACACTGTATACAGTGGGGCAAAAAGTATTTAGTCAGCCACCAATTGTGCAAGTTCTCCCACTTAAAAAGATGAGAGAGGCCTGTAATTTTCATCATAGGTACACTTCAACTATGACAGACAATATGAGGCGGAAAAAATCCAGTAAATCACATTGTAGGATTTTTTATGAATTTATTTGCAAATTATGGTGGAAAATAAGTATTTGGTCACCTACAAACAAGCAAGATTTCTGGCTCTCACAGACCTGTAACTCCTTCTTTAAGAAGAAAATTACAGGCCTCTCATCTTTTTAAGTGGGAGAACTTGCACAATTGGTGGCTGACTAAATACTTTTTGCCCCACTGTATATACTTTTTTTCTATTGTGTTATTGACTGTACGTTTGTTTATTCCATGTGTGACTCTGTGTTGTTGTATGTGTCGCACTGCTTTGCTTTATCATGGCCAGGTCGCAGTTGTAAATCCGAACTTGTTCTGAACTGGCCCAAATATTTCTTTATTGAGGTATCAAGGAAAGTGGTGTGTGTCACCTTCTGACCCTAGTTATTGTGTTAATTGTTTGTTTTAGTTTGTCAGGACGTGAGTTGGGTGGGCATTCTATGTTTTTGTGTGTCTAGGTTGCTTTTCTGTGTTCGGCCTAGTATGGTTCTCAATCAGAGGCACGTGTTGTTAGTTGTCTCTGATTGAGAATCATACTTAGGTAGCCTGGGTTTCACTGTTTGTTTGTGGGTGATTGTTTCTGTGTCTGTGTTTTACACCACACGGTACTGTTTTGGGTTTAGGTTATTCACATTACGTTTATTGTTTTTGTATGGAGTGTTCATTTTATGTGTTTAAATAAACAACTATGGACACTTACCACGCTGCATATTGGTCCTCCGATCCTCCTCGCCTCTCTTCTTCAGACGAAGAGGAGGAAAACCATTACAGTGTGCTTAGTGTGCAAATAAAGCATCGCTGTCTTGAAAGACCACAGCTTGTCCTGACACTTCCAGACAAAGCATGTAGAGAAATATAGGAATATGTCTGAGCAGAGGGCAAGTGCATCAAAAGTGTTGCTTTCTCAAGTTGCAAAAGCATCAAGGACTTTTCACGAAACGACAGAATTGCGAGAGATAGCTGTGTACTGTCCCACAAAACGACAGAATTGCGAGAGCTAGCTGTGTACTGTCCCACAAAACAACATAATTACGAGAGCCAGCTGTGTACTGTCCCACAAAATGACAGAATTGTGAGAGCTAGCTGTGTACTGTCCCACAAAACGACAGAATTGCGAGAGCTAGCTGTGTACTGTTCCACAAAACGACAGAATTACAAGAGCTAGCTATGTACTGTCCCAAAAACGACAGAATTGCGAGAGCTAGCTGTGTACTGTCCCACAAAATGACAGAATTGTGCGAGCAGCTAAGCTGATGTACTGTCCCAAAAAATGACAGAATTGCGAGAGCTAGCTGTGTACTGTCCCACAAAATGACAGAATTACGAGAGCTAGCTGTGTACTGTCCCAAAAAACGACAGAATTGCGAGAGCTAGCTGTGTACTGTCCCACAAAATTGCGAAACATAGCAAGCCATTCGCTGAGGGTGAATTCATTAATTGACTCTGCAGCAATACTTTGCCTCCGACAACAAAAGAGCTGTTTGAAAATGTTTCCCTGTCAAGGCGAACAGTGACACAGCGTGTTGAGGACATCACAGAGAATATGGAACAACAGTTGAAAGACAAGGTACAGGATTTCACCTATTTCTCCTTGACCCTGGATGAGCAGTGATGCACGTGACCCGGTGCAGTGGTTGATATTGTTACGAGGCATAACCTCAGACTTTGAAATTACAGAGGAGCTTCAGTGCAGTTAATGTAGAACACAACCACAGATAAATATTTATTGGAGGAGTTTAATAAGTGTGTGGCAAAGCTGATACTGAGTTTTGAGAAGTTATCCAGTGTGACTGATTGGTGCCCAAACGAGACAGGAAAAAACATTGGCCTTTTGAAAAAGATACAAAATCAAGTAGCTGAGCTGAACCCAGGTCAGAAAATTATTTTCCGACATTGCATTCTTCATCAGGAGCTGCTCTGTAAATGTGTTCTGAAAATTAGCCATGTTTTGGATACAGTCACTAAAGTGGTAAACTTCATAAGAGCAGAATCTTTAAACCACAGGCAGTTTGTCTGTAAGAGACAGAGTCGGGTCGTTCAGATCTACCCTGCCACACAAACGTGAGATGGCTGTGGCTGAGTTTGGGGAAGGTGCTTAAATGGGTATGGGACCTGAAGTTGGAGATTGCTGAGTTTTTGTAAATTAAACGAATATATGTGGATTTCCCTCAAATGCAAGATGAAGAATGGTTGTCTGATTTTGTCTTCACCGTGGACATCATGGCCCTCATGAATAAACTGGATTACAAACTACAAGGGAAGGGCCTTTTGCACATCAGATGTACAGCCTTATCAAAGCCTTCAAGGGAAAATTACTCCTCCTGACCCATCAAGTAGAAGTCAACAATCTCACCCACCTTCCAACACTACTAGTCTGTCCCCTATCAGATGACCAGAGGGAGAAGTCATCGCTGCTTCGTGAGTTTTCTCATCGTTATGAGGATTTCAAAATGTTGGAAAATTACATGCTGTTGGTTTCCTCTGCTTTCACCTTCAATGTGGATAACGCTCCCACCGACCTGCAACTTGAGCTATCCATCTTCAATCTGATGCAGTGATTGGAGAACTATTCAAAACAATGTCACTGACGAGGTTCCATGCATCTCTCGATAAACAAAACTTTCCAAAGATTAGGAGTCATGCTCAGAAGATGTTTGTACTGTCTGGCTAAATCTATGTATGTGAACAGACATTTTCAGTGATGAAATATGACAAGTCAAGGCACGGATCATCTCTTACTGACTCTCACCTCTCAGCAATCCTGTGCTTAGCGAAGGCAGAAACTATACCTGACTTCCCTGGTCTAGTGAACGCCCATCAGAAGCTTCACTCCTCACACTCTCTCTCTCTTGTTTTTGTGCGTTAACAAGAGTTCTGTCCATGGTGCTGGATGCACAGTGTACTTTTCCCTCTGTGTAGTTCATTGCATGTTTAACCTGTTGCGTCGCGCAATCCCGGATCTGGGATTCTATTTATAGCCTCAAGCTCATTAGCATAACGCAACGTTAACTATTCATGAAAATCGCAAATGAAATGAAATAAATATATTTGCTCTCAAGCTTAGACTTTTGTTAACAACACTGTCATCTCAGATTTTCAAAATATGCTTTTCAACCATAGCTAAACAAGCATTTGTGTAAGAGTATTGATTGCTAACGTAGCTATAAGCCTAGAATTCAGCCAGCAACATTTTCACAAAAACAAGAAAATAATTCAAATAAAGTCATTTACCTTTGAAGAACTTCAGATGTTTTCAATGAGGAGACTCTCAGTTAGATAGCAAATGTTCAGTTTTTCAAAAAATATTATTTGTGTAGGACAAATCGCTCCGTTTTGTTCACGTTTGGCTATGAAAAACCTGTATACAGTTATAGCCTCAAGCTCATTAGCATAATGTAACGTTAACGCATTTCTGAAAATCGCAAATAAAATGAAAATAATGTGCCTGCTCTCAAGCTTAGCCTTTTCTTAACAACACTGTCATCTCAGATTTTCAAAATATGCTTTTGAACCATAGCTATTCACTAATTTGTGTAGAGTATGCTAAGCTAGCTTAGCATTTTGAGTAGCATTTAGCACGCAACATTTTCACAAAAACCAGATAACCAAATAAATAAAATCATTTACCTTTGAAGAGCATCGGATGTTTTCAATGAGGAGACTCTCAGTTACATAGCAAATGTTCAGTTTTTCCTGAAAGAATCTTTGTGTAGGAGAAATTGCTCCGTTTTGTACATCACATTTGGCTACCGAAACGAAACGAAAATTCAGTCACCAACAACGTCAAACTTTTTCCGAATTAACTCCATAATATCGACCGAAACATGGCAAACGTTGTTTGGAATCAATCCTTAAGGTGTTTTTTCACATATCTCTTCATTGATATATCGTTCGTGGAAGCCTGCTTTCTTCTCTGAATTCCATGGAAAAATACTTGCAGCTTTGCGCACCAATTTCGGCGCATGACACCGGGCGGACACCTGGCAAATGTGGTCTCTTATGGTCAATCTTCCAATGATATGCCTACAAATACGTCACAATGCTGCAGACACCTAGGGGAAATGACAGAAAGGACAGGCTCATTACTCTCGCATTCACAGCCATATAAGGAGACAATGGAAAACGGAGCCTCAAAAATCCTGCTGATTTCCTGGATGCCGTTTCATCTTGGTTTTGCCTGTAGCTCACGTTCTAGGGCACGCACAGAGAATATCTTTGCAGTTCTAGAAACGTCAGAGTGTTTTCTTTCCAAAGCTATAAATTATATGCATAGTCGAGCATATTTTTGTGACAAAATATTGCGCTTAAAACGGGCACGTCTTTTTATCCAAAAATGATATAGCGCCCCTAGAGTTTCAAGAGGTTAATAATGAAATAACCAACAAAAAGTAGAATGTGGATGTGGTGTATTTCTGTGCAGGTTAAAACCTCTTGAAACTCCCCATCCCGGATCCGGGATTGTGACTAAGCCTCAGGCTCATTAGCATAACGCAACGTTAACGATTTCTGAAAATCGCAAATAAAATTAAAATAATGCGTTTGCTCTCAAGCTTAGCCTTTTCTTAACAACACTGTCATCTCAGATTTTCAAAATATGCTTTTGAACCATAGAAATTGACTAATTTGTGTAAGAGTATGCTAAGCTAGCATAGCATTTTGTGTAGCATGTAGCACGCAACATTTTCACAAAAGCCAGATAACCAAATAAATAAAATCATTTACCTTTGAAGAGCTTCTGATGTTTTCAATGAGGAGACTCCCAGCCACATACCAGATGCGCAGTGTTTCCTGAAAGCGTCTGTGTGTAGGAGAAATCGTTCCGTTTTCTACATTGCGCCTGGCTACCGAAACGAACCGAAAATGCAGTCACCTACAACGTGAAACTTTTCCGGATTAACTACATAATATCGGCCGAAACATGGCAAACGTTGTTTGGAATCAATCCTCAAGGTGTTTTTTCACATATCTCTTCATTGACATGCAGTTCGTGGAAGCTTGCTTCTCTCTCTGTGCCCCATGGAAAAATACTGGCAGGTGACTTTTGCGCACCAATTTCGGCGCAGGACACCGGGCGGACACGTGGTAAATGTGGTCTCTTATGGTCAATCTTCCAATGATCTGCCTACAAATACGTCACAATGCTGCAGACACCTTGGGGAAACGACAGAAAGGGCAGACTCATTCCTCTTGCGTTCACAGCCATATAAGGAGATCATGAAAGACAGAGCCTCAAAAATCCTTGTCATTTCCTGGATGCCAAGTCATCTTGGTTTTGCCTGAAGCTCACGTTAAAGGGCACGCACAGAGAAGATATTTGTATTTCTGGACACGTCAGAGTGTTTTCTTTCGAACAGTAGCAATTATATGCATAGTCGAGCATCTTTTTGTGACAAAATATCTTGTTTAAAACGGGAACGTTTTTCTTCCAAAAATGAAATAGCGCCACCATAGGTGTAAGAGGTTAACTTAGGGATCGGCGTCCCGTCAACGGGACAGTTGTAAATAATACAGCGCCTTGTAACACGATCGCAGTCTTAGAGAAACAACAAATGTCAGCACATATAAGTGTATTATATTGGCTGAAAGCATAAATTATTGTTAATATAATTGCACTGTCCGATTTAAAGTAGCTATTACTGTGAAAAAATGCCATGCTATTGTTTGAGGAGAGCTAATAACAACAAAACACTTTTTTATTATGATAGGTTTGATAAATTCACCTCTGAAGGTGAAATGTGATCTTACATTCTGAAATCTTGCTCTGATTTATCATCCAAAGGGTCCCAAAAATAACATGCAGAGTAATTTTGTGAGATAAAATCATTTTTCATATCCTAAAAAGGTCCATATAGCACGATCCATTTTGTATTTCCACTCGTTCAATTTGCAAAGAAAGGAATCTGTGAAAATCTAACCTTGTTTCAACGAGTCAAATCACATTCCTATTTATTCCCCAGAGATCCTAGAACATAACCAGACTTCCCTATATCATTAGGGGTGTAGTATATCATATAGGACACCATATCAGAGATCCTAGAAGGTAACCAGACTTCACTATACCATTAGGGGTGTAGTATATCCTATAGGACACCATATCAGAGATCCTAGAACGTAACCAGACTTCACTATATCATTAGGGGTGTAGTATATCCTATAGGACACCATATCAGAGATCCTAGAAGGTAACCAGACTTCACTATATCATTAGGGGTGTAGTATATCCTATAGGACACCATATCAGAGATCCTAGAAGGTAACCAGACTTCACTATATCATTAGGGGTGTAGTATATCCTATAGGACACCATATCAGAGATCCTAGAAGGTAACCAGACTTCACTATATCATTAGGGGTGTAGTATATCCTATAGGACACCATATCAGAGATTCTAGAACATAACCAGACTTCACTATATCATTAGGGGTGTAGTATATCCTATAGGACACCATATCAGAGATCCTAGAAGGTAACCAGACTTCACTATATCATTAGGGGTGTAGTATATCCTATAGGACACCATATCAGAGATCCTAGAACATAACCAGACTTCACTATATCATTAGGGGTGTAGTATATCCTATAGGACACCATATCAGAGATCCTAGAAGGTAACCAGACTTCACTATATCATTAGAGGTGTAGTATATCCTAGAGGACACCATATCAGAGATGCTAGAAGGTAACCAGACTTCACTATATCATTAGGGGTGTAGTATATCCTATAGGACACCATATCAGAGATCCTAGAACGTAACCAGACTTCACTATATCATTAGAGGTGTAGTATATCCTATAGGACACCATGTCAGAGATCCTAGAACGTAACCAGACTTCACTCTATCATTAGGGTGTAGTATATCCTATAGGACACCATATCAGAGATCCTAGAAGGTAACCAGACTTCACTATATCATTAGGGGTGTAGTATATCCTATAGGACACCATATTTGGTCAGAGAGCGACGCCTTCATAGCACGCCGATGCCGCGGGCGGTCATCTCTTGAACGACTGTATCTTTGTCAAATAAGCACCAATCGGGGTAAAGCAAAGCTAGCTAGATAGCCAATGAACTGGGCTTTATAGGAGTATCTGGAAAAGACTATCTGTCGTAAAAATGTAGCTACTAACCTTGTACGACAGCATGCCTTTTCCTTTTAGATAAAAATCATAATATTCAGAGTTATGAAGTTATGAAAACTGGTTGTTTTGTAAATGTTGAACTTATAATATGACTACTAATACTGGAAAAGCTGAATCAAAGTCCAAGTAGACAGATTTGACGATATTCTTGCAGAAAAATGTAACATGAATGCAAAGGTCTCCATCACGATTTGCTTAAATGTACCCGAGTGACTTCACAATGAATGTCATGTAGTTCGTTCATACATCAAGTTATCCTTCTGAAACCTTGCACATACACTGACACCATCTTGTGGACACCATCGGAATTACAACCAGAGTGATGGCTGGAACTGGGAACTTTCTGTTGCGGTTGATGTTTTCTTTATATTTTCTTCTACCAGATCTGTTGTGTTATATTCTCCTTCATTCAATTCACATTTCCACAAACCTCAATGAGTTTCCTTTCAAATGGTACCAAGAATATGCATATCCTTGCTTCAGGGCCTGAGCTACAGGCACTTAGATTTGGGTATGTAATTTAGGGGAAAATTGGAAGAAAAAAAAAGGCTATCCCTAAGACGTTTTTTAATTTAAAAAAAGTTAAATGAGTAGCATATCTGGACGTAATTTACAATATATATATATCTGTCAACACAGTCATACACATGATCTATAATCATGTAATATGATTCTGGCCCGCAATGGCAAAAATACATTGTAATGTGGCCCTCCATGGAAAATAATTGCCCAGCCCTGACCTAGACTGTCCCCCACCTGCTCACGGGATAATGTGACTTGAACGATGGCTTTGCTAAACCCGCAACATGAATAAAATAAGAACTATCTTACAGACGGGCAAAAATACCATATTTTAAGTACTGTACATTATTGTACACTTGACATCATACTACATGACAAGTGTACAAGTTGTGTTACTGTTGTTTCATAGTTCATTTACAATAAACCTGTAGAGAAGCATGTTATATCTCTCAATAATGAAGACCTACCTGTATTCACCCTTCGTAATGCAAAACACCATTTTGTAAAACCCCCAGTTTCATTTTTAATAGGTTAAGTAGAATAGTTATGGCTTGGGGAGCTCTGCAAACAAATTATGCAAAGTTGAAATGCCACTGGAAGTCATAACTGCCTTTTAGCCACAGGCTATACACATCAGGGTCTGAATACTAAACGTTACACTGAGCAACAGCGAATCTGTATCATTGCCTGAACCAGGGTCAGCCTATGACTAGGTCAAATACACACAAATGCACACACACACACACAACACACACACACACACACACACACAGACACACACACACAGCACACACACACACACACACACACACACGCTCACACACACGCGCGCACACACACACACACACACACACATTCAGCAATAGGAGGCACAATAAACTACTGCGCTGTGTTCATCATGTCATTGTATCTGAAATACTCTGTGTTCATCATGTTATTGTATCTGAAAATACTCTGTGTTCATCATGTTATTGTATCTGAAATACTCTGTGTTCATCATGTTATTGTATCTGAAATACTCTGTGTTCATCATGTTATTGTATCTGAAATACTCTCTGTTCATCATGTCATTGCTTTGTCAGTTAACAGAGAAAGAAGAACAAAGGAGAAACTATGTGGAGATACAACTGTTGACTATAAATAGTAGGGATGTGCATCTATCCTTTCATGAGCTCTGATACAGGAACGATACGCTTTAGTTTGAAACGTCTCGGTGCGATTTTGGTTTGATTAGGGGACGAATTGATGCGATTCGGTTTGACTCGATGCACAATTATTTTGTCTTCGCATCAACACTTTCTGTCTGAGCTGACTAAGCTCAGTAGATAAGAATCGCTGACATCTTAAACCGAATCTCGAGGTCAAAAATAGAAGATTGAAAACGTTCTGAGCTAGTATTTATATTCAGAAACTAGCAATGGCATTTAGCCAATGAATAAAATGCATCTTTGAATTATTGCTCTCTTTTATGATATGAGTGTCCCATCCTGTTCATTTGATTGAAAACGCGATCGATTTGGTTTTCTTACCGATGCATGCTAAACCCTTGTGTGTTGTTCGGGTCTGTGGGACCCAATTTCATTGTTAACTAGAAGATAAAGAAAATGTATATATTTTTTCACCCTGCGACTCATTGGACTTGGCTCATTTTCTGTAAATGAGCACAGTTTCATTGAATGCACACTGTGCACTTCGGGCGTCAAAGACGTGGATGTTGATTAAGGCAGACCCCCCCCGCCCCGCACCTCTCTGATTCAGATTGGTTGGATTAAATGAGGAAGACATATTTCAGTTGAATTCATTCATTTAGACAGCTGACTAGGTATCCCCCTTTCCCCTTCCCTTCCTACACATTTACATTACACATGTGGTGTTCAGGTGCACTGGACCCGAGGGTAAGAAAAGTGTGGAAAAGTGTGTGTGAAGGTGAAAACAAGTTCAAATGAAACAAAAATGTTTGCTGTGTGCCTTCACTCTGTCTTCCTCCTCCCTGGACCTGCTGTTTCAACACAGCACCAATAACCTGTCTGTCTCCCTGCCTGTCTGCCTGTCTCCCTGTCTGTCTGCCCATCTCTCGATTTTCTCGCACTCTTTACCCTTCGTAGTGTGTGAAACTACACAATGTCTTGTGGGAACCTGCACAATGGTATTACAATACATTATTTCCATACATGATTTCCATACATGATTTCAATACATTATTTCCATACATTATTTCAATACATGATTTCAATACACTATTTCTATACATTATTTCCATACATTATTTCTATACATTATTCCATATACATTATTTATATACATTATTTATATACATTATTTATATACATTATTTATATACATTATATCGATGCATTGTAATAAAATATATAAAATATAAAATACTGTATTTTCCAACAAATTTGGGGAGGGTCAGAACAAATAACTAGCTTTGCATGAGTGGCTCCTTACCACAATCAATCAGTATGGCAAAAATCATCTCTGCTCAGCGGGCATTAGAAATAACTTTTATGGAAAGAGAAGCTAGCGTGGAATTATTATGTATTATATTATTATATTCAAAATATCTCCATTTGGTTGGTGCGTTATGTTCAGCAATCCACAGGCACGACATCGCAGACGATAATACCAAATAGTATCCGTAATGTTCATAGAAACATTTCAAACGTTTTTAGAATCAATCCTCAGGTTGTTTTTACAATTTATAATCGATAATATATCAACCGGGAATGTAGCTTTTGTTGCCCATGCAAAACGCTAATGGCACCCATCCATACAATGACACGATGTGATCTTTCTCGCTCAATTTTCTAAATAAAAGCCTGAAACTATGTCAAAAGACTGTTCACACCATGGGGAAGCCACAGGAAAAGGAATCTGGTTGATATCCCTTTAAATATAGTGAAGGCGGGCTATGGAACATGGAGCTTTCAAAATAGAGGCCACTTCCTGGTTTGATTTTCCTCAGGTTTTCACCAGCAATATCAGTTCTGTTATACTCACAGACAATATTTTGACAGTTTTGGAAACTTTAGAATGTTTTCTATCCTAATCTGACAATTATATGGCAGTTTAATATGGGTACGTTTTTCATCTAAACATCAAAATACTGCCCCCTACACTCAAGAGGTTAACTTATTTTATTCATATTTATTGTTGTTGTTTATATACCTTGTGGGTGGAGAAGACTAGTATTTTACAGTACAGGGCACAGGGGAGGGTAGTGTGTTGTTTTACAGTACTGGGCACAGGGGAGGGTAGTGTGTTGTTTTACAGTACTGGGCACAGTTGAGGCTAGTGTGTTGTTTTACAGTACTGGGCACAGGGAGGGTACTGTGTTGTTTTACAGTGCTGGGCACAGCTGAGGGTAGTGTGTTGTTTTACAGTACTGGGCACAGGGGAGGGTATTGTGTTGTTTTACAGTACTGGGCACAGCGGAAGGTAGTGTATTGTTTTACAGTACTGGGCACAGCGGAAAGTAGTGTGTTATTTTACAGTACTAGGGACAGGGGAGGGTAGTGTGTTGTTTTACAGTACTGGGCACAGGGGAGGGTAGTGTGTTGTTTTACAGTACTGGGCACAGGGGAGGGTAGTGTGTTGTTTTACAGTACTGGGCACAGTTGAGGGTAGTGTGTTGTTTTACAGTACTGGGCACAGGGGAGGGTAGTGTGTTGTTTTACAGTACTAGGGACAGGGGAAGGTAGTGTGTTGTTTTACAGTACTGGGCACAGGGAGGGTAGTGTGTTTTACAGTACTGGGCACAGGGGAGGGTAGTGTGTTGTTTTACAGTACAGTTTGCATGCACCTCCCATATATCAACGTGTTTTGGTACTTCCTTTGTACACTTTGCTTTTCCGTACACTAACTCCATCTCAGGTCAGTATAGTCTACCAGTCGAACTGTCTATCCTGCCCTCTACCCACCATTCATAGTGACAAAGGTGGTAGGTGGATCGTTTGTCCTGCTCTGCAATAGGCTATCTAGTTCAATATATAGTTCAATCCACAAGAACCAATCGGAATAGCCGATAGGCAGTGGAAAGGCCAGGGGCATCATTGCAGCATGAAAGAACAGTGAAGACATGAGACATGCAGCTCAAAAAGCTCCCGATTGGTCTTGTTTACTCACTCATCCCCGTGGAGCCAGCTGACGCATAGGGCAGCGACAAAGGCACTCTATTTCTGTCCGTCTCTGACCGTCTTCTCCACCACGGTCCAGCTCTGCTGATGTTGTTGGACGCTCTGTCTCGATTGTACTCCGCCGTCTTGTCTTGGGCCCCCAGCTCTTAGGTCTGCCCTCTGGAGCCCAAATGGACAACTATTCTTGGAATAGAGTGTCCACCCAGCGGCATCTCTTGAGTATAGCATGCCATGGCTTCCAGCTTTGTTTGTCTGAGGAGGCCGGTGTTTGAGATTGTGTTTGGCCAGAAGATGTGTATGACTCTCCGGAGACAAGTTGTGTGGAAGGTAGATCGTTGCCAGTTGCACATCGCCGTATATTTAGAGTGTATTTGTGATGTATTGTCTGGGTTTCCATACTTTATTGAACTCTGTAAAGATTGCTCTTGCTTTATTGATCCTTCTGCAGATGTCTTTGCTGGTGCCTCCATCATGGGCATATAGTGATCCCAAGGTAAGTAAAACATTGTGTGTTAACTCCAGGTCCTGTTTCTTGATTTTGACATATTTTACTGTGTTGATGTTGATGGGCATGGCCTTTGTCTTGCTGCAGTTGATAACCAGGCTGACCTGCTTTATACAGCTACTTCCTCCCTATGATGTTCTAATGGTGAAGATGTGTTCTGTACAGCTACTTCCTCCCCTATGATGTTCCTAATGGTGAAGATCTGGTCTGTACAGCTACTTCCTCCACTATGATGTTCCTAATGGTGAAGATCTGGTCTGTACAACTACTTCCTCCACTATGATGTTCCTAATGGTGAAGATCTGGTCTGTACAGCTACTTCCTCCTGAAACCAGACTTGTTCTTTCCAAAGCACTTTGTTTACATCTGAAGACAGACATCCATTGCTGCCATATAGATGTTGCTAAAGAAATCGAGCTGGGAACAGAGTGTGAATTCTCTCCAGCTGTTGCAATCATATAGATGTGCTCTCATAGGTGATGATGGCCCCTTGGTCCAATCTGAAGGTATCTTTCCTTCATCCATGATGTTCAATGTATAGTCAATGGTAGTCAATTGTCTAATGTATAGTGGAAGAAGGAATGTTTGCAGCCAATACTGGATCGATTTTGAACTGTTCTGCATTGAGGTTATCAGGACCTGGAGCCTCCTATTAGTTAGTGACATGATGGTGGTGATTATTTATTATTTGGTTGGTGGGGCTGTGTTTATGGCTAGGTCTTCTGGAACAGCTTCAGTTGCTTCTAACCCCCCCCTTAATGATTTAGATGCACTGATTGTACAGCTAGCTGTTCCACTGGATGTCAGAAGGTGAATTCACCACTTGTAAGTCGCTCTGGATAAGAGCGTCTGCTAAATGACTTAAATGTCAAATGTAAATGTCTGTACAGCTACTTCCTCCCTATGATGTTCCTAATGGTGAAGATCTGGTCTGTACATCTACTTCCTCCCCTAAGATGTTCCTAATGGTGGAAGATCTGGTCTGTACAGCTACTTCCTCCACTATGATGTTCCTAATGGTGAAGATCTGGTCTGTACAACTACTTCCTCCACTATGATGTTCCTAATGGTGAAGATCTGGTCTGTACAGCTACTTCCTCCCCTATGATGTTCCTAATGGTGAAGATCTGGTCTGTACAGCTACTTCCTTCACTATGATGTTCCTAATGGTGAAGATCTGGTCTGTACAGCTACTTCCTCCCCTATGATGTTCCTAATAGTGAAGATCTGGTCTGTACAACTACTTCCTCCCCTATGATGTTCCTAATGGTGAAGATCTGGTCTGTACAGCTACTTCCTCCCCTATGATGTTCCTAATAGTGAAGATCTGGTCTGTACAACTACTTCCTCCACTATGATGTTCCTAATGGTGAAGATCTGGTCTGTACAGCTACTTCCTCCCCTATGATGTTCCTAATGGTTCGATCTGGTCTCTTCAGCTACTTCCTCTACTATGATGTTCCTAATGTGTTGAGAAAGTCTGGTCTGTACAGCTACTTCTCCCCCTATGATGTTCGTAATGGTGAAGATCTGGTCTGTACAGCTACTTCCTCCCACTATGATGTTCTAATAGTGAAGATCTGGTCTGTACAGCTACTTCCTCCTATGATGTTCTAATGGTTCTGATCTGGTCTGTACAGCTACTTCCCTCCCTATGATGTTCCTAATGAGTGAAGATCTGGTCTGTACAGCTACTTCCTCCCTGAAACCAGCTTGTTCTTTCCAAAGCACTTTGTTTACATCTGAAGACAAGGACATCCCATTGCGCAATAACATTTGCAAAGAAATCGAGCTGGGAACAGAGTGTGAATTCTCTCCAGCTGTTGCTCATATAGTGTGCCCTTCATAGGTAGCTGTATGATGGCCCCCTTGGTCCAATCTGGTATCTTTCCCTTCATCCAGATGTCAATGTATAATTGGAAGAAGGAATGTTTGCAACCAATACTGGATCGATTTTGAACTGTTCTGCATTGAGGTTATCAGGACCTGGAGCCTCCCATTAGTTAGTGACATGATGGTGGTGATTATTTATTCTTTGGTTGGTGGGGCTGTGTTTATGGCTGGTCTTCTGGAACGGCTTCCAGTTGTTCTAATTGGTCCAACGGAGTTCTCTGTTGATCTTGTTCAGCGGAAATACAATTATCCTACCTTGACTGGCGACAACACCACAACACAATGAATAGTTACATTACTGTTTTCAAGTGAGCACAAGAAATTAGACTCAAGAAAAAAAAGGTAGTGAAAATCACAGTGCTTTTTCTGCAGTTATTCACAAATGTCATATTTAGAATAACGTCCGAGAAAAAGCCCTATATTCTGAATGTTTCATTCCGGAAAAGCCCTGTGATTCCTGAACGTTTCATTCCAAAAGCCCTGTGATTCTGAGCGTTTCATTTCAGAAAAGCCCTGTGATTCTGAATGTTTCATTCGGGAAAAACCATGTGATTCTGAAAGTTTCATTCCAGAAAGCCCTGTGATTCTGAATGTTTCATTCGGAAAAGCCATGTGATTCTGAATGTTTCATTCCAGAAAAGCCCTGTGATTCCTGAACGCTTCATTCCAAAAGCCTGTGATTCTGGCGCTTCAATCCATTTGGATCACTTGTGGATCTACACTCAACAGTAGCAGGCGGTCTGGCTGTAGTTTTTTCTTCTGATGCTGACATGTGCTGTCTGTTGGCAGATCATCATTCCCCCAAGTCGTCTTATAATAATGTGGTCCCATACAGTATGCTCCCAGCAGGCCAGTAATGTCTCCCATACAGTATGCTAATGTCCCATACAGTATGCTCCCAGCAGGTAATGTAACCCTTTTAGTAATATCCAGTAATGTCCCATACAGTATGCTCCCCAGGCAGGTATGCTAATGTCCCATGGTAACCTGCTCCCAGCATGCCCAGTAATGCCCATACAGTATGCTCCCCCTAATAACCTGTACAGTATGATCAGTAATGTCCCATACAGTATGCTCCCTACATCAGGCCAGTAATGTCCCATACAGTATGCTCCCAGCAGGCCCAGTAATGTCCCATACAGTATGCTCCCAGCAGGCCAGTAATGTCCCATACAGTATGCTCCCATCAGGCCCAGTAAGGTCCCCATACAGTATGCTCCCATCCCCAATGTCCCATACAGTATGCTCCATCAGGCCCAGTAAGGTCCATACAGTATGCTCCCAGCAGGCCAGTAATGTCCATACAGTATGCTCCCATCAGGCCCAGTAATGTCCCATACAGTATGCTCCCAGCATGCCCGTATGTAAGGTCCCATACAGTATGCTCCAAGCAGGCCAGTAATGTCCCATACAGTATGCTCCCATCAGTCCCAGTAATGTCCCATACAGTATGCTCCCAACAGGCCAGTGGTCTGTGCAATCCCATCAAAGACCCCAGTAATGTCCCATACAGTATGCTCCCAGCAGGCCCAGTAATGTCCCATACAGTATGCTCCCAGCAGGTAGTAATGTCCCTACAGTATGCTCCCAGCAGGCCCAGTAAGGTCCCACAGTATGCTCCCAGCAGGCCCAGTAATGTCCCATACAGTATGCTCCCCATCAGGCCCAGTTAGGTCCCATACAGTATGCTCCCAGAAGGCCCAGTAATGTCCCATACAGTATGCTCAAGCATGCCCAGTAATGTAATGTCCCATACAGTATGCTCCCAGCAGGCCGTACAGTATAGGTCCCATACAGTATGCTCCCAGAAGGCCCAGTAATGTCCCATACAGTATGCTCCCAGAAGGCCCAGTAATGTCCCCCATCAGGCCCAGTAAGGTCCTTGCTCCCAGCAGGCCAGTAAGGTCCCATACAGTATGCTCCCAGCAGGCAGTAATGTCCCATACGGTATGCTCCCATAGTGTCAGTAATCCCATACAGTATGCTCCCAGCAGATCCAGTAAGGTCTCCAGATCACTCCCAGGCCCAGTAAGGTCCCATACAGTATGCTCCCATCAGGCCCAGTTAGGTCCCATACAGTATGCTCCCAGAAGGCCCAGTAAGGTCCCATACAGTATGCTCCCAGCAGGGGCCAGTAAGGTCCCATACAGTATGCTCCCAGCAGGCCAGTAATGTCCCATACAGTATGCTCCCAGAGAGGCCCAGTAAGGTCCCATACAGTATGCTCCCAGCAGGCCCAGTAATGTCCCATACAGTATGCTCCCCAGCATGCCCAGTAAGGTCCCATACAGTATGCTTAAGGTCCCACGCCCGGTATGCTCCCAGCAGGCCAGTAAGGTCCCATACAGTATGCTCCCAGCAGGCAGTAAGGTCCCATACAGTATCCCATCATAGACCCAGTAAGGTCCCATACAGTATTCTCCCAGCAGGCCCAGTAATCCCATACAGTATGCCCCAGCAGGCCAGTAATGTCCCGTACAGTATGCTCCCAGCAGGGTCCCAGTATTCACCCAGGGCCCAGTAAGATTATACAGTATGCTCCCAGCAGGCCCAGTAGGTCCCCATACAGTATGCTCCCAGCAGGCCAGTAATGTCCCCGCCAGTATGCTCCCATCAGGCCCAGTTAGGTCCATCAGTTATTATTCAGGAAAGCTTAGCTCTGCCACCCTCTCTCCCTCCGGCTATCCCTCCACTAGAACCTAACACTTTAATGTACTGTGGCGTAAATATTTGTCATTTAACTTTTTATATGTATTACCTTTTGTAAACACCAACAATCAACATTTTTTTACCTGATTAATTAAGCTACTGGAAAAGTCTCCTGTAGACATGTCCACGTTCGTAGCGAATGGAATTACAGCATTGTCAAAATGACATTAACCAGGTTTCCATTCAATTCTTTTAATGCAAGTATAGTAGACTGTACATGTTGGATAAAAAAAAAACATTTCACAACATCATGGGAAAGCATGCAATTTATTAAACTACAGATGAATTAAATGATGATACACATCACAGGATGGTCAAAGATGCTCCTGTCATTAAATATCGCCGGGATCTTATTCTGGAGACATGATGATCGATGCTGACAGCCGTTTGACAAATTAAAAATCAACTCGCTCTTTAGTCCATAATAATCTCATCATCATGTAGTGTATACCCGCACTGTATCTCTGCGAGCCGTTGGAATGAGAGCACATGTGCCAATACCAGTGGGAACATTCACTATACCTACGCAATAATTTTTGGGTACATGTAATTTAACCTCAAATGTTTTATCTGCACTAAATATTTACGCACAAACTTTCTCTGATGGAAAAATTCTGATGTTGTTTTAAGATTTTGTCACTTTCTGTTCCTTTGTTTTTTTTTTGTCTTTGTTTTCGTTTGGTCAGGGCGTGAGTTGGGTTCGGCAGTCTATGTTCCTTTTTCTATAATTTGGGATTTCTGTGTTTGGCCTGGTATGGTTCTCAATCAGAGGCAGCTGTCAATGGTGTCCCTGATTGAGAACCATGCCATAAGCAACCTGGTTTCACTTTTTGAGTTGTGGGTGATTATTTTCCGTAGCAGTGTTTGTTCCACACGGGACTATTTTGTTTGTTTCGTTTATTCACGTTGTTATTTTTGTATTTTAGTGTTCCTGGAAATAAACATGATGAACACTTACCACGCTGCGCATTGTTCCTCCGATCCTTGCTACTACTCCTCTTCGTCAGAAAGAGGAGGAGGACAATCGTTACAGAATCACCCCACCACCAAGGACCAAGCAGCGTGTGCGGGCAGCAGCAGCGATCTCTAGACTCCTGGACATGGGAGGAGATTTTGGACGACAAGGACCCTAGGCACAGGCGGAGAGTATCGCCGCCCCAAGGCAGAGCTGGGAGGCAGTGAAATCCGAGGCGGTGGTATGAGGAGGCAGCACGACGCAGCGTGGTTGGAAGCCGAGGGCAGCCCCAAAAATTGTGGGTGGGGGCACATGGGGGAGTGTGGCAAAGTCAGTGGAGACCTGAGCCAACTCCCCACGTGCTTACCGTGGAGAGAGAGGGACCGGGCAGGCACCCGTGTTATGCCGTGAGGTGCACGGTGTCCCGGTGCGCAGGCATAGCCCGGTGCGGTACATAGCCGACGCCTCATGGCCAGGCTGAGTGGGCATCGAGCCAGGTGCCATGAAGCCACGGCTCAGCGAATCGGTCTCCAGTCGTCTCCTCGGGCAAGGGAACATGGCACCAGCCCCTCGCATACTGTCCCGGATGCGCCTTTTTGGCCCAGTGCGGTCTATTACATCAGCACTGACCTGGCTACGGGGGCATCCAGCCAGGTAGGGTTGTGCAGGCTCGGTGCTCGAGACCTCCCAGGTCGCCTCCATGGTTCGGTCTATCCGGTGCCTCCTCACGCACCAACCCTCCGGTGGCAGCCCCTGCACCAGGCAGTCTCTCCGTCTCTCCTGGGTGCTCCGTCTGTCCTGAGCTGCCAGAGTCTCCCCAACTGGGAACACTACGGTTTTGGTGACTGTGGATCGGTTCTCTAAGTCCTGCCGTCTCCTCCCGTTGCCCGGTATCCCTACAGCCCTACAGACTGCAGAGGCATTATTCACCCACGTCTTCCGGCACTACGGGGTGCCGGAGGACATCGTTTCTGATTGTGGTCCCCAGTTCGCGTCCCGGGTATGGAGGGTGTTCATGGAGCATCTGGGGGTCTCGGTCAGCCTGACCTCCGGTTATCACCCTGAGAGTAATGGGCAGGTGGAGAGACTGAACCAGGAGGTGGGTAGGTTTCTGCGGTCGTAATGCCAGGACCGGCCCAGCGAGTGGTCTAGGTACGTCTCATGGGCGGAGTTGGCCTAAAACTCACTCCGTCACTCCCCGACAAACCTATCTCCGTTCCAGTGTTTGTTGGGCTACCAGCCGGTCCTGGCACCTTGGCATCCGAGTCAGACCGAGGCTCCTGCAGAGGAGGAGTGGGTGCTGCGCTCCAAGGAGACCTGGAGGGCCGTCCAGGAATTCCTCAAACAAGCCAGTGGATGGCAGAAGAGGAGTGCTGACCGCCACCGCAGTGAGACCCCCGTGTTTGTACCGGAGGACAGGGTCTGGCTCTCGACCGAAACCCACCCCTCCGCTTGTCCTGCCGGAAACTGGGGCCGCAGTGTGTAAGGCCCTTCAATGTCCTGAGGAGAATAAACGAGGTGTGTTATCGATTACAACTCCCTTCCTATTATTGTATTAACCCCTCGTTTCCTGTGTCTCTCCTCGGGCCGGTGGTAGCTGGTCCCCTGCAGGACAGTGAGGTGGCGGAGGTCTCTCCTCATCCTCTGGACATCGAGGGTCCCCGGCGTACACGATACGGGCCATTCTAGACTTGAGGCGCCGGGTGAGGGTCCTGCAGTACCGGCCTACTAGCTACCACTGATCTTTTCTCCCCCTTTGTCTGTTTATTAGTTACACCTGTGTATAGTTAGGTTAATTAGTTGGGCTTTATTATCCACCCGGCCCACTTGCTGGGTGTGCGGGATTGTTTTATGTGTACTCGTGTACACGCCTGTAAGTCACGGTTGTTCGTGTACGTGTGTTATTCGGGACTGTTTAGTTCCCCTGTGTTTTGGGGCATTTATTTGAGTGGCGTCGTTTTCACCCCTTGTAGTGAATCAATAAGTTGCGCTACTCTGAACTCTCTGTTTCCTGCGTCTGACTTCTTCCTCCACTACACCCCGTGCATTACAGGAAGAAACCTAGAGAGGAACCAGGCTCTGAGGGATGGCCAGTCCTGGAAAAAGGTATACCCAAACTCGCTTCAGCCCAGCTTAAACGGAAAATAGTGAAATCAGGTGCTCGACTGAAGAACATGAAAATCCTAAAAATATTCCGGACTCTATCTGAGAAAATAAATAAAAAGGAACACTGTTGTTGCATGAAATCTGATAGATTTATGATTTATTGACAGGATGTCACGTTCTGACCTTAGTTCTATTGTTATGTCTTTGTTTTAGTATGGTCAGGGCGTGAGTTTGGTGGGTTGTCTGTGTTTTTTCTATGATTTGGTATTTCTGTGTTTGGCCTGGTATGGTTCTCAATCAGAGGCAGCTGTCAATCGTTGTCCCTGATTGAGAACCATACTTAGGCAATCTGTTTTCACCCTTGAGTTGTGGGTGATTGTTTTCTGTTGAGTGTTTGTATCTGCACCAGACAGAACTGTTTCGGTTTCGTTCGTTCACTTTGTTGTTTTTGTTCAGTGTTCATTTACTTTATTAAAAAGATGGACACTTAGCAAGCTGCGCATTGGTCCTCACCTTCTTCTTCCACCGACAAACATTACACAGGACACACAAACAATAGGCTTACGTTTCGGCATGAATCACCTTCATCAGAGCCTTGAGTAGAAAAAGGGTACGAGGCACCTACATACCCTCAGAGGGAGTGTCCCGCTCATCATGCAAATCAAGCATGTCAATAATGTCAATACTGTCTGAAGTAGTAACAACAACACAGGTATGATCATCATTCAAGAATCCTACACATACATTCCACATGCATCCCAATGTGGAATGTATGTGTAGAATGTGAATATGTGGAATGTATGTGTAGGAATGTGGAATGTATGTGGAATGTATGTTTAGGAATACATTCCATCTACATTCCACATTCCTACACAAACATTCCACATTCCTAAACATACATTCCACATTCCTAAACATACATTCCACATTCCTATACATACATTCCACATTCCTAAACATACATTCCACATTCCTAAACATACATTCCACATTCCTACACATACATTCCACATTCCTAAACATACATTCCACATTCCTAAACATACATTCCACATTCCTACACATACATTCCACATTCCTAAACATACATTCCACATTCCTACACATACATTCCACATTCCTAAACATACATTCCACATTCCTAAACATACATTCCACATTCCTAAACATACATTCCACATTCCTACACATACATTCCACATTCCTAAACATACATTCCACATTCCTACACATACATTCCACATTCCTAAACATACATTCCACATTCCTACACATACATTCCACATACATTCCACATTCCTACACATACATTCCACATTCCTACACATACATTTCACATTCCTACACATGTATTCCACATTCCTACACATACATTCCACATTCCTACACATGCATTCCACATACATTCCACCTAAATTCCACATTCCTACACATACATTCCACATTCCTACACATACATTCCACATTCCTACACATACATTCCACATTCCTACACATGCATTCCACATACATTCCACCTAAATTCCACATTCCTACACATGCATTCCAAATTCCTACACATACATTCCACCTACATTCCACATTCCTACACATACATTCCACAATCCTACACATACATTCCACATTCCTACACTTGTATTCCACATTCCTACACATACATTCCACATTCCTACACATACATTCCACATTCCTACACATGTATTCCACATTCCTACACATACATTCCACATTCCTACACACATACATTCCACATTCCACATTCCTACACATACATTCCACATTCCACATTCCTATGCATGCATTCCACATTCCACATTCCTACACATACATTCTACATTCCTACACATGCATTCCACATTCCACATTCCTACACATACATGCCACCTTCCTACACATACATTTCACATACATTCCACATTCCTACACATGCATTCCACATTCCACATTCCTACACATACATTCCACATTCCTACACATACATTCCACATTCCTACACATACATTCCACATTCCACATTCCACATTCCACATTCCTACACATACATTCCACATTCCTACACATACATTCCACATGCATTCCACATTCCACATTCCTACACATACATTCCACATGCATTCCACATTCCACATTCCTACACATACATTCCACATTCCTACACATACATTCCACATTCCTACACATGTATTCCACATTCCTACACATACATTCCACATTCCTACACATACATTCCACATTCCACATTCCTACACATACATTCCACATTCCACATTCCTATGCATGCATTCCACATTCCACATTCCTACACATACATTCTACATTCCTACACATGCATTCCACATTCCACATTCCTACACATACATGCCACCTTCCTACACATACATTTCACATACATTCCACATTCCTACACATGCATTCCACATTCCACATTCCTACACATACATTCCACATTCCTACACATACATTCCACATTCCTACACATACATTCCACATTCCACATTCCACATTCCACATTCCTACACATACATTCCACATTCCTACACATACATTCCACATGCATTCCACATTCCACATTCCTACACATACATTCCACATGCATTCCACATTCCACATTCCTACACATACATTCCACATTCCTACACATACATTCCACATGCATTCCACATTCCACATTCCTACACATACATTCCACATTCCTACACATGTATTCCACATTCCTACACATACATTCCACATTCCTAA
>NW_027010741.1:0-29014 GCF_036934945.1 Oncorhynchus masou masou | reverse complement strand
ACAAAAATACATAGTCCGCCACCCCTTGTCTTACCAGACTCCGCTGTCCTATCCTGCCGATACAGTTTATAACCATCCTCTCAGCCTGGCCCACTATCCTCTCAGCCTGACCCACTATCCTCTCAACCTAGCCTACTCTCCTCTCAGCCTGGCCCACTATCCTCTCATCCTGACCCACTATCCTCTCATCCTAGCCTACTCTCCTCTCAGCCTGGCCCACTATCCTCTCAGCCTGGCCCACTATCCTCTCAACCTGACCCACTATCCTCTCAACCTGACCCACTATCCTCTCAACCTGACCCACTATCCTCTCATCCTAGCCTACTCTCCTCTCAGCCTGGCCCACTATCCTCTCAGCCTGGCCCACTATCCTCTCAGCCTGGTCCACTACCCTCTCTGTCACTCAACCTGAGCCACTATCCTCTCAGCCTGGCCCACTATCCTCTCAACCTGACCCACTATCCTCTCATCCTGACCCACTATCCTCTCATCCTAGCCTACTCTCCTCTCAGCCTGGCCCACTATCCTCTCAGCCTGGCCCACTATCCTCTCAACCTGACCCACTATCCTCTCAACCTGACCCACTATCCTCTCAACCTGACCCACTATCCTCTCATCCTAGCCTACTCTCCTCTCAGCCTGGCCCACTATCCTCTCAGCCTGGCCCACTATCCTCTCAGCCTGGTCCACTACCCTCTCTGTCACTCAACCTGAGCCACTATCCTCTCAGCCTGGCCCACTATCCTCTCAGCCTAACCCACTATCCTCTCTATCACTCAGCCTGGCCCACTATCCTCTCTATCCTCTCAGCCTGGCCCACTATCCTCTCTATCCTCTCAGCCTGGCCCACTACCCTCTCTGTCACTCAACCTGAGCCACTATCCTCTCAGTCTGGCCCACTATCCTCTCAGCCTAGCCCACTATCATCTCTATCACTCCGCCTGGCCCACTATCCTCTCTATCACTCAGCCTGGCCCACTATCCTCTCAGCCTGGTCCACTACCCTCTCTGTCACTCAACCTGAGCCACTATCCTCTCAGCCTGGCCCACTATCCTCTCAGCCTAACCCACTATCCTCTCTATCACTCAGCCTGGCCCACTATCCTCTCTATCACTCAGCCTGGCCCACTATCCTCTCTATCCTCTCAGCCTGGCCCACTACCCTCTCTGTCACTCAACCTGAGCCACTATCCTCTCAGTCTGGCCCACTATCCTCTCAGCCTGGCCCACTATCCTCTCTATCCTCTCAGCCTGGCCCACTACCCTCTCTGTCACTCAACCTGAGCCACTATCCTCTCAGTCTGGCCCACTATCCTCTCAGCCTAGCCCACTATCCTCTCTATCACTCCGCCTGGCCCACTATCCTCTCTATCACTCAGCCTGGCCCACTATCCTCTCAGCCTAGCCCACTATCCTCTCTATCACTCAGCCTGGCCCACTATCCTCTCTATCCTCTCAGCCTGGCCCACTATCCTCTCTATCACTCAGCCTGGTCCACTACCCTCTCTGTCACTCAACCTGGCCCACTATCCTCTCTATCACTCAGCCTGGCCCACTATCCTCTCTATCCTCTCAGCCTGGCCCACTATCCTCTCAGCCTGGCCCACTATCCTCTCTATCACTCAGCCTGGTCCACTACCCTCTCTGTCACTCAACCTGGCCCACTATCCTCTCTATCACTCAGCCTGGCCCACTATCCTCTCTATCCTCTCAGCCTGGCCCATTATCCTCTCTATCACTCAGCCTGGCCCACTATCCTCTCTATCCTCTCAGCCTGGCCCACTATCCTCTCTATCACTCAGCCTGGCCCAGTATCATCTCTATCACTCCGCCTGGCCCACTATCCTCTCTATCCTCTCAGCCTGGCCCACTATCCTCTCTATCACTCAGCCTGGCCCACTATCCTCTCTATCACTCAGCCTGGCCCACTATCCTCTCTATCACTCAGCCTGGCCCAGTATCATCTCTGTCAACTAATCACAGTGTTGTTGGTACTGTTTGAGTTGATTTTCTCTCTCTGTTTTAAGTTGCTGACTTTATAGGCTTTGCCTTTTCTTTCATTCTCTCTCTTTATTTTTCCCTCTCTATCTTACCATTTAATGTTGTCTTCATCTTTGGAGATTCAGTGGTGATCAAAGGATAGTGTCTAATACTGTTTGATTCATTAGAGTTGTGATGAATATATCCCTAGCAGTCTGAGTCTAGTGGGAACAAACAGAGAGGTGAATCACTCAAACACAGTGCAGTGACCTGGAGGGGCCTGTCGTACACATCCAGAAACACTGATCCCAAGACACCCCCACCCATACATTCACAGTCACACACACACGCACCTCCACCTTCACCACACTACTCACACCCTGATTGATAAAAAACAGCGGGAGGTGAGAGTCATTTCTGAAATAAATGGAGAGACTATTCAGTCCCCTTGAGACGGCAGTATTTAACACTGTCACCTGGGACAGCCGGGGAAGACCAGGCGACTGATGGGGAAAAATGGACCCATCTAACCTGCCTCATCACTCATCCTGATGACTGCTGAAGGGGGGACTGGGAAGCTCAGACCGGGCATGCTATGATGGATAGAACATGTTGAAAGAGGAAGGCAGGACTGGCTACTGTGGTGAGAGAGCAAGGGAACTTAAAAAGGATGAGCGAATGAAATGATCCATCATTAGGGGGAAAGGAATTAGTCTGAGGGAGGCAGGAGAAAAAGAGAGGAGGAGAAGTTGAGAGAAGATGAAGCAGGGATGGAGAGAAGGACAGAGAAAGAGAGCCATGAGTATGGAGGGGTCAAGGTGAGGATTTGGTAAAAGAGGAATTAAACCTGCTAGCAGATGGGGATGTTAACTACGCACCCAGCATTGGAGAAAGATGGGAGAAATGGGCTTTGTCTGGGGCTAAATGTTGACTTCAAAGTGCCCTGCTGTCTGCCTCCTGTGTGCTGCGTGGTGGGTGTTATGGGGGATTATGAGTTTGGCCAGGCAGGCCGGGGTTAAGATGAATGGCTGATCTTTTTAGGATCCAAGATGGTCATTATCATTCCCACATGGGCCCGCTAGATAAAACCCCCAAAGCCTTTTTGATTCACATGGGTTTGTTGTCCCTCTCCTTTCTCTTATGTTCCTTTGTTGTGCCAGTAAACACAGAGCTACTTTATGTCTCCTCCAGGAGGGTGATGGTGCTGAAGCCTGTCCACAGGACCAGTAGCTCTCTCTCTACTTTATGTCTCCTCCAGGAGGGTGGTGGTGCTGAAGCCTGTCCACAGGACCAGTAGCTCTCTCTCTACTTTATGTCTCCTCCAGGAGGGTGGTGCTGAAGCCTGTCCACAGGACCAGTAGCTCTCTCTCTACTTTATGTCTCCTCCAGGAGGGTGGTGGTGCTGAAGCCTGTCCACAGGACCAGTAGCTCTCTCTCTACTTTATGTCTCCTCCAGGAGGGTGGTGCTGAAGCCTGTCCACAGGACCAGTAGCTCTCTCTCTACTTTATGTCTCCTCCAGGAGGGTGGTGCTGAAGCCTGTCCACAGGACCAGTAGCTCTCTCTCTACTTTATGTCTCCTCCAGGAGGGTGATGGTGCTGAAGCCTGTCCACAGGACCAGTAGCTCTCTCTCTACTTTATGTCTCCTCCAGGAGGGTGATGGCGCTGAAGCCTGTCGCACGGGACCAGTAGCTCTCTCTCTACTTTATGTCTCCTCCAGGAGGGTGATGGTGCTGAAGCCTGTCCACAGGACCAGTAGCTCTCTCTCTACTTTATGTCTCCTCCAGGAGGGTGATGCTGAAGCCTGTCCACAGGACCAGTAGCTCTCTCTCTACTTTATGTCTCCTCCTGGAGGATGGTGCTGAAGCCTGTCCACAGGACCAGTAGCTCTCTCTCTACTTTATGTCTCCTCCAGGAGGGTGATGGTGCTGAAGCCTGTCCACAGGACCAGTAGCTCTCTCTCTCTACTTTATGTCTCCTCCAGGAGGGTGATGGCGCTGAAGCCTGTCGACGGGGACCAGTAGCTCTCTCTCTACTTTATGTCTCCTCCAGGAGGGTGGTGCTGAAGCCTGTCCACAGGACCAGTAGCTCTCTCTCTACTTTATGTCTCCTCCAGGAGGGTGGTGCTGAAGCCTGTCCACAGGACCAGTAGCTCTCTCTCTACTTTATGTCTCCTCCAGGAGGGTGGTGCTGAAGCCTGTCCACAGGACCAGTAGCTCTCTCTCTACTTTATGTCTCCTCCAGGAGGGTGATGGTGCTGAAGCCTGTCCACAGGACCAGTAGCTCTCTCTCTACTTTATGTCTCCTCCAGGAGGGTGGTGCTGAAGCCTGTCCACAGGACCAGTAGCTCTCTCTCTACTTTATGTCTCCTCCAGGAGGGTGATGGTGCTGAAGCCTGTCCACAGGACCAGTAGCTCTCTCTCTACTTTATGTCTCCTCCAGGAGGGTGATGGTGCTGAAGCCTGTCCACAGGACCAGTAGCTCTCTCTCTACTTTATGTCTCCTCCAGGAGGGTGATGGTGCTGAAGCCTGTCCACAGACCAGTAGCTCTCTCTCTCTACTTTATGTCTCTCCAGGAGGGTGATGGCGCGAAGCCTGTCGACTGGGACCAGTAGCTCTCTCTCTACTTTATGTCTCCTCCAGGAGGGTGATGGTGCTGAAGCCTGTCTCACAGGGACTGTGAGTTTTCTCTACTATGTCTCTCCAGGAGGGTGATGCTGAAGCCTGTCCACAGGACCAGTAGTTTCTCTACTTTTATGTTCTCCTGGAGTGATGGTGCTGAAGCCTGTCCACAGGACCAGTAGCTCTCTCTCTACTTTATGTCTCCTCCAGGAGGGCAGATGGTGCTGAAGCCTGTCCACAGACCAGTAGCTCCAGGAGGGTGATGCTGAAGCCTGTCCACAGGACCAGTAGCTCTCTCTCCTTTATGTCTCTCCAGGAGGGTGATGCTGAAGCCTGTCCACTGGGGACCAGTAGCTCTCTCTCTCTACTTTATGTCTCCTCCAGGAGGGTGGTGCTGAAGCCTGTCCACAGGACCAGTAGTTCTCTCTACTTTATGTCTCCTCCAGGAGGGTGGTGGTGAAGCCTGTCCACAGGACCAGTAGCTCTCTCTTATGTCTCCTCCAGGAGGGTGGTGCTGAAGCCTGTCCACAGGACCAGTGTCTCCTTGGCCCCTCCAGGAGGGTGTGGTGCTGAAGCCTGTCCACAGGACCAGTAGTTCTCTCTACTTTATGTCTCCTCCAGGAGGGTGGTGGTCCACAGGACCAGGGCAGCTCTACTTTATGTTCTCCAGGAGGGTGATGGTGCTGAAGCCTGTCCACAGGACCAGTAGCTCTCTCTCTACTTTATGTCTCCTCCAGGAGGGTGATGGTGCTGAAGCCTGTCCACAGGGACCAGTAGCTCTCTCTACTTTATGTCTCCTCCAGGAGGGTGATGCTGAAGCCTGTCCACAGGACCAGTAGCTCTCTCTCTACTTTATGTCTCCTCCTGGAGAGGTGGTGGTGCTGAAGCCTGTCCACAGGACCAGTAGCTCTCTCTCTACTTTATGTCTCCTCAGGAGGGTGGTGGTGGTGAAGCCTGTCCACAGGACCAGTAGCTCTCTCTCTACTTTATGTCTCCTCCAGGAGGGTGGTGGTGAAGCCTGTCCACAGGACCAGTAGCTCTCTCTCTACTTTATGTCTCCTCCAGGAGGGTGATGGTGTGAAGCCTGTCCACAGGACCAGTAGCTCTCTCTCTACTTTATGTCTCCCTCCAGGAGGGTGGTGGTGAAGCCTGTCCACAGGACCAGTAGCTCTCTCTCTCTGCTTTATGCTCCTCCAGGAGGATGGTGCTGAAGCCTGTCCACAGGACCAGTAGCTCTCTCTCTCTACTTTATGTCTCCTCCAGGAGGGTGTGGTGCTGAAGCCTGTCCACAGGACCAGCAGCCTCTACTTTATGTCTCTCCAGGAGGGTGATGGCGCTGAAGCCTGTCGACGGGGACCAGTAGCTTTCTCTCTACTTTATGTCTCCTCCTGGAGGGTGGTGGTGAAGCCTGTCCACAGGACCAGTAGCTCTCTCTCTACTTTATGTCTCCTCCAGGAGGGTGGTGGTGGTGAAGCCTGTCCACGGGACCAGTAGCTCTCTCTCTCTACTTTATGTCTCCTCCAGGAGGGTGGTGGTGAAGCCTGTCCACAGGACCAGTAGCTCTCTCTCTACTTTATGTCTCCTCCAGGAGGGTGATGGTGAAGCCTGTCCACAGGACCAGTAGCTCTCTCTACTTTATGTCTCCTCCAGGAGGGTGGTGGTGAAGCCTGTCCACAGGACCAGTAGCTCTCTCTCTACTTTATGTCTCCTCCAGGAGGGTGATGGTGAAGCCTGTCCACAGGACCAGTAGCTCTCTCTACTTTATGTCTCCTCCAGGAGGGTGGTGGTGAAGCCTGTCCACAGGACCAGTAGCTCTCTCTCTCTACTTTATGTCTCCTCCAGGAGGGTGGTGGTGAAGCCTGTCGACGGGGACCAGTAGCTCTCTCTCTACTTTATGTCTCCTCCAGGAGGGTGATGGTGAAGCCTGTCCACAGGACCAGTAGCTCTCTCTCTCTACTTTATGTCTCCTCCAGGAGGGTGGTGGTGAAGCCTGTCCACAGGACCAGTAGCTCTCTCTCTCTACTTTATGTCTCCTCCAGGAGGGTGATGGTGAAGCCTGTCCACAGGACCAGTAGCTCTCTCTCTACTTTATGTCTCCTCCAGGAGGGTGATGCTGAAGCCTGTCCACAGGACCAGTAGCTCTCTCTCTCTACTTTATGTCTCCTCCAGGAGGGTGATGGTGCTGAAGCCTGTCCACAGGACCAGTAGCTCTCTCTCTACTTTATGTCTCCTCCAGGAGGGTGGTGGTGCTGAAGCCTGTCCACAGGACCAGTAGCTCTCTCTCTACTTTATGTCTCCTCCAGGAGGGTGATGGTGCTGAAGCCTGTCCACAGGACCAGTAGCTCTCTCTCTACTTTATGTCTCCTCCAGGAGGGTGATGGTGCTGAAGCCTGTCGACGGGGACCAGTAGCTCTCTCTCTACTTTATGTCTCCTCCAGGAGGGTGATGCTGAAGCCTGTCCACAGGACCAGTAGCTCTCTCTCTACTTTATGTCTCCTCCAGGAGGGTGATGCTGAAGCCTGTCCACAGGACCAGTAGCTCTCTCTCTACTTTATGTCTCCTCCAGGAGGGTGATGCTGAAGCCTGTCCACAGGACCAGTAGCTCTCTCTCTACTTTATGTCTCCTCCAGGAGGGTGGTGGTGAAGCCTGTCCACAGGACCAGTAGCTCTCTCTCTACTTTATGTCTCCTCCAGGAGGGTGACGGTGAAGCCTGTCCACAGGACCAGTAGCTCTCTCTCTACTTTATGTCTCCTCCAGGAGGGTGATGCTGAAGCCTGTCCACAGGACCAGTAGCTCTCTCTCTACTTGATGTCTCCTCCAGGAGGGTGATGGTGGTGAAGCCTGTCCACAGGACCAGTAGCTCTCTCTCTCTACTTTATGTCTCCTCCAGGAGGGTGATGCTGAAGCCTGTCCACAGGACCAGTAGCTCTCTCTCTACTTTATGTCTCCTCCAGGAGGGTGATGGTGCTGAAGCCTGTCCACAGGACCAGTAGCTCTCTCTCTACTTTATGTCTCCTCCAGGAGGGTGATGGTGCTGAAGCCTGTCCACAGGACCAGTAGCTCTCTCTCTACTTTATGTCTCCTCCAGGAGGGTGATGTGTGAAGCCTGTCCACAGGACCAGTAGCTCTCTCTACTTTATGTCTCCTCCAGGAGGGTGATGGTGAAGCCTGTCCACAGGACCAGTAGCTCTCTCTCTCTACTTTATGTCTCCTCCAGGAGGGTGATGGTGCTGAAGCCTGTCCACAGGACCAGTAGCTCTCTCTCTCTACTTTATGTCTCCTCCAGGAGGGTGATGGTGAAGCCTGTCCACAGGACCAGTAGCTCTCTCTCTACTTTATGTCTCCTCCTGGAGGGTGATGGTGCTGAAGCCTGTCCACAGGACCAGTAGCTCTCTCTCTCTACTTGATGTCTCCTCCAGGAGGGTGATGGTGCTGAAGCCTGTCGACGGGGACCAGTAGCTCTCTCTCTACTTTATGTCTCCTCCAGGAGGGTGATGCTGAAGCCTGTCCACAGGGACCAGTAGCTCTCTCTCTACTTTATGTCTCCTCCAGGAGGGTGACGGTGCTGAAGCCTGTCGACGGGGACCAGTAGCTCTCTCTCTACTTTATGTCTCCTCCAGGAGGGTGATGCTGAAGCCTGTCCACAGGACCAGTAGCTCTCTCTCTCTACTTTATGTCTCCTCCAGGAGGGTGATGGCGCTGAAGCCTGTCCACGGGACCAGTAGCTCTCTCTCTACTTTATGTCTCCTCCAGGAGGGTGACGGTGCTGAAGCCTGTCGACGGGGACCAGTAGCTCTCTCTCTCTACTTTATGTCTCCTCCAGGAGGGTGTTGGTGAAGCCTGTCGACGGGGACCAGTAGCTCTCTCTCTACTTTATGTCTCCTCCAGGAGGGTGGTGGTGAAGCCTGTCGACGGGGACCAGTAGCTCTCTCTCTACTTTATGTCTCCTCCTGGAGGGTGATGGTGAAGCCTGTCCACAGGACCAGTAGCTCTCTCTCTACTTTATGTCTCCTCCTGGAGGGTGGTGGTGCTGAAGCCTGTCCACAGGACCAGTAGCTCTCTCTCTCTACTTTATGTCTCCTCCAGGAGGGTGATGGTGCTGAAGCCTGTCCACGGGACCAGTAGCTCTCTCTCTCTACTTTATGTCTCCTCCAGGAGGGTGGTGCTGAAGCCTGTCCACAGGACCAGTAGCTCTCTCTCTACTTTATGTCTCCTCCAGGAGGGTGATGGTGAAGCCTGTCCACAGGACCAGTAGCTCTCTCTCTACTTTATGTCTCCTCCAGGAGGGTGGTGGTGAAGCCTGTCCACGGGACCAGTAGCTCTCTCTCTACTTTATGTCTCCTCCAGGAGGGTGATGGTGAAGCCTGTCCACAGGACCAGTAGCTCTCTCTCTCTACTTTATGTCTCCTCCAGGAGGGTGGTGGTGAAGCCTGTCCACGGGACCAGTAGCTCTCTCTCTCTACTTTATGTCTCCTCCAGGAGGGTGGTGCTGAAGCCTGTCCACAGGACCAGTAGCTCTCTCTCTACTTTATGTCTCCTCCAGGAGGGTGATGGTGCTGAAGCCTGTCCACAGGACCAGTAGCTCTCTCTCTCTACTTTATGTCTCCTCCAGGAGGGTGATGGTGCTGAAGCCTGTCCACGGGACCAGTAGCTCTCTCTCTCTACTTTATGTCTCCTCCAGGAGGGTGGTGCTGAAGCCTGTCCACAGGACCAGTAGCTCTCTCTCTACTTTATGTCTCCTCCAGGAGGGTGATGGTGCTGAAGCCTGTCCACAGGACCAGTAGCTCTCTCTCTACTTTATGTCTCCTCCAGGAGGGTGGTGCTGAAGCCTGTCCACAGGACCAGTAGCTCTCTCTCTACTTTATGTCTCCTCCAGGAGGGTGATGGTGCTGAAGCCTGTCCACAGGACCAGTAGCTCTCTCTCTCTACTTTATGTCTCCTCCAGGAGGGTGATGGTGCTGAAGCCTGTCCACAGGACCAGTAGCTCTCTCTCTACTTTATGTCTCCTCCAGGAGGGTGACGGTGCTGAAGCCTGTCCACAGGACCAGTAGCTCTCTCTCTACTTTATGTCTCCTCCAGGAGGGTGATGGTGCTGAAGCCTGTCCACAGGACCAGTAGCTCTCTCTCTACTTTATGTCTCCTCCAGGAGGGTGATGGTGCTGAAGCCTGTCCACAGGACCAGTAGCTCTCTCTCTACTTTATGTCTCCTCCAGGAGGGTGATGGTGCTGAAGGCTGTCCACAGGACCAGTAGCTCTCTCTCTCTACTTTATGTCTCAGGTCATGGCCAGGTACCCTGTCATTATTCCAGTCTATGGTGACATACAGCACTAAATGCTCATTCATCTGTTATCATGGTAACAAATAATAGGGTATGGAGCAAAACTTTGGATGGATTCCTTAAATCTATGTTCGGTTGTCCTCTTATCAGAGCTGTTGTTACGAACCATGCCAATCAGCTGTGAAATCCTACACATAACAGCACTACAGTAGGTAGATAGACAGGCCGACAGACAGGCCGACAGGCAGGCAGACAGACAGACAGACAGACAGACAGACAGACAGACAGACAGACAGACAGACAGACAGACAGACAGACAGACAGACAGACAGACAGACAGACAGACAGACAGACAGTAGTACTGTTGACATACAGCAGGGTAGATAGATGTTTGGATAGAGGACTCCTTGGTACCCATTCTTATTCCCCTCCTCTTTGTAGTGTCATGTCAGTCATGTATTGTGGAGAAGCATGATGTTGACATTGCTCTCAGCAGGATGACTGTCACTCTTTGTGCTGTCTGTCTATTAACACCCAGGATGAATATTCTATCTTCCCAGTAGCAGAAAGCTTATACAGCTGAGTAGTGTGATTGGCTGGGATGGGATGGGCTTTGACTGACAAGGAGATGAAATGTCAGACAGACATGGCCGGCTGGCAGACACAGCTACTTCTGTCCACTTCAATCTAGCCCCCCTTTGGTGTGTGTGTGTGTGTGTGTGTGTGTGTGTGTGTGTGTGTGTGTGTGTGTGTGTGTGTGTGTGTGTGTGTGTGTGTGTGTGTGTGTGTGTGTGTGTGTGTGTGTGTGTGTGTGTGTGACTATAAAGAAGCTGGCAGATAGTCCTCTTCGGAGTGCACTTGGCCTCCACCCTTTCCCGTTCCCTTTACATTGTGCTGCCTGTGTTTGCTTAGCGGTGGACTGAGTCCTTGGTTGAGGTCGTCCGTGGCTGCCTGATTAAATATTAATTGGGAAACATGATCGATTTCCCTCCAGCTGCTACTGTAGAGGAGAGTAGAGGGGACAATGCTCAGAACCTGCCTTGTCTCTCTGTCTCTCTCTCTATCTCTCTCTCTCCTCTCTCTGTCTCATCTCCCTCTCTCTCTGTCTCTCTCTGTCTCTCTCTCTCTCTCTCTCTCTCTCTGTCTCTCTCTCTCTGTCTCTCCCTCTCTCTCTCTCTCTCTCTCTCTCTCTCTCTCTGTCTCTCTCTCTCTGTCTCTCCTCTCTCTCTCTCTCTCTCTCTCTCTCTCTCTCTCTCTCTCTCCTCTGTCTCATCACTCTGTCTCCTCTCTGTATTCCTTCTTTCTCTTTCTTAGTCTTCACCATTATGCACCTCTGTTTTCGCCAGGCAGAGGACAAAGACAACAGAGTTCACTGCATCCTCACCGCTGAGCATATCCTTTGTTTCAGGCTTTCTATTCACTTATAGTCAGCTACAGGACTTAGCCACAGACCGTGCTTCAGACTTGTTCATTTTTACACGTATGGCAGTTGGCCAGCTCTTTTATATTCCATCGGTTGAACAAAGGCACTTAAGTGTTTTTTATTGACGGTGTGGTGGGACCATTTGTGAAGGCCTGTCTCTCTGCTGGACAGCCAGTCTAGATAAGTCTGATGTCAGAGAGATACATCGCCTTTCCCTACAACTCTGGCCCTGTTGATCACCTGACCCCTGACTTCTCTCAGAATGAATTGACACACCTGTCACTCAGGCACCCAAACCCCTCCCCACCTCACCAATTAGGGTAGCCCCCTGTCTGTCCCATAGACGATGCCTCACCCTGGACATGGTCAAGACGTGGTGGAGCTACAGTATCCATTTGTATTTATAAGAGTCCGTCAGAGAGGGGGTATCCTCAGCAGGCGGTAATCCCAGAGGGCTCCCCTTCCCCTGGCCACATCTCACTATACTGGGACAGCTCTATACATATTCACCCCAAGACCCCTCTCTCTTTACCACTGCGGTTCGATGGTGATGGTGGTGATGGGGATTGGGGTGCAGGCAGGGGCCAGTGTGGTATGGTGTATTACTGCTGGGATGGGGGAAGGCTGTGATGTGGTGGGTTACTGCTGCGATGGGGGTGGGTGTGATGTGGTGGGTTACTGCCGTGATGGAAGGGTGTGATGGGGTGGGTTACTGCTGGGTTGGGGGAAGGCTGTGGTGGGTTACTGCTGGGATGGAGGAAGGCTGTGATGTGGTGGGTTACTGCTGGGATGGGGGAAGGCTGTGATGGGTGTATTACTGCTGGGATGGTGGAAGGCCTGGGATGGAGGAAGGTGTGATGGGTTACTGCTGGATGGGGGAAGGCTGTGATGTGGTGGGTTACTGCTGGGATGGGGGAAGGCTGTGATGTGGTGGGTTACTGCTGGATGGGGGAAGGCTGTGATGTGGTGGGTTACTGCTGGGTTGGGGGAAGGCTGTGATGTGGTGGGTTACTGCTGGGATGGGGAAGGCTGTGATGTGGTGGGTTACTGCTGGGATGGGGGCTGTGATGTAGTGGGTTACTGCTGGGATGGGGAAGGCTGTGATGTGGTGGGTTACTGCTGGATGGGGAAGGCTGTGATGTGGTGGGTTACTGCTGGTTGAGGGGAAGACTGTGATGTGGTGGGTTACTGCTGGGATGGGGCTGTGATGTGGTGGGTTACTGCTGGATGGGGGCTGTGATGTGGTGGGTTACTGCTGGGATGGGGGGCTGTGATGTGGTGGGTTACTGCTGGGATGGGGAAGGCTCTGATGTGGTGGGTTACTGCTGGGTTGGGGGAAGGCTGTGATGTGGTGGGTTACTGCTGGGATGGAGGAAGGCTGTGATGTGGTGGGTTACTGCTGGGATGGGGAAGGGCTGTGATGTGGTGTATTACTGCTGGGATGGTGGAAAGGCTGTGATGTGGTGGGTTACTGCTGGGATGGGGAAGGCTGTGATGTGGTGGGTTACTGCTGGGATGGGGGGAAGGCTGTGATGTGGTGGTTGCTGCTGGATGGGAAACTGTGATGTGGTGGGTTACTGCTGGGTTGGGGGAAGGCTGTGATGTGGTGGGTTACTGCTGGGATGGGGGCTGTGATGTGGTGGGTTACTGCTGGGATGAGAAGGCTGTGATGTGGTGGGTTACTGCTGGGTTGGGGAAGGCTGTGATGTGGTGTATTACTGCTGGGATGGGGAAGGCTGTGATGTGGTGGGTTACTGCTGGGATGGGGGGGGGCTGTGATGTGGTATTACTGCTGGGATGGGGGGGGCTGTGGTATGGTGTATTACTGCTGGGATGGGGGAAGGCTGTGATGTGGTGGGTTACTGCTGGGATGGGGGAAGGCTGTGATGTGGTGGGTTACTGCGGGGATGGGGGGGGGGGGCTGCCTGTGGTGCAGTGGACCATACTGTAAGGCTCTCAGTTCCTGGGTCTGCTGGTATATTTTACTGGAATTGGAGGGTGTGAAATGACAGACATAGGCCAGTTAACTGGGCTATCAACTATTAGTTTACTGTTTCTCTGCCTTTCAAATCAAATCAAATGTTATTTCTCACATGCACCGAATACAACAGATGTAGACCTTATTGTGAAAATGCTTACTGACAAGCCCTTAACCATCAATGCAGTTCAAGAAATAGAGTTAAGAACATTTTTACGAAGTAAAATAAAATAATGTACATTTTTTAAATCAAAAGGAACACAAGAAAATGACATCACAATAACAAGGTTATATACAGGGGGTACCAGTACAGAGTCAATGTGAAGGTTATTTACAGGGGGTACCAGTGCAGAGTCAATGTGGAGGTTACATAGGTGGGGGGCCAGCACAGAGTCAATGTGGCAAGCACATAATAGGGGTACCAGTACAGAGTCAATGTATGTTATAGCACATGGGGAATGTGTATTAGAGTCAATGATAGTTATGGTAGTACCAGTACAGAGTCAATGTGGGAGGTTATATATAGGGGGTAACCATACAGAGTCAATGTGAGGTTATAGGCATAGGGGAACCAGCATGAGCCAATGTGGAGGAAGGTATATAGGGGGTACCAGTGCACAGAGTCAATGTGGAGGTTATATACAGGGGGTACCAGTACAGAGTCAATGTGGAGGTTATGTACAGGGGGTACCGGTACAGAGTCAATGTGGAGGTTATATACAGGGGGTACCAGTACAGAGTCAATGTGGAGGTTATATACAGGGGGTACCAGTACAGAGTCAATGTGGAGGTTATATACAGGGGGTACCAGTACAGAGTCAATGTGGAGGTTATATACAGGGGGTACCAGTACAGAGTCAATGTGGAGGTTATATACAGGGGGTACCAGTACAGAGTCAATGTGGAGGTTATATACAGGGGGTACCAGTACAGAGTCAATGTGGAGGTTATTTACAGGGGGAACCGGTACAGAGTCAATGTGGAGGTTATATACAGGGGGAACCAGTACAGAGTCAATGTGGAGGTTATATACAGGGGGTACCAGTACAGAGTCAATGTGGAGGTTATTTACAGGGGGTACCGGTACAGAGTCAATGTGGAGGTTATTTACAGGGGGTACCGGTACAGAGTCAATGTGGAGGTTATTTACAGGGGGTACTGGTACAGAGTCAATGTTGAGGTTATATACAGGGGGTACCAGTACAGAGTCAATGTGGAGGTTATATACAGGGGGAACCAGTACAGAGTCAATGTGGAGGTTATATACAGGGGGTACCAGTACAGAGTCAATGTGGAGGTTATTTACAGTGGGTACCGGTACAGAGTCAATGTGGAGGTTATATACAGGGGGAACCGGTACAGAGTCAATGTGGAGGTTATATACAGGGGGTACCAGTACAGAGTCAATGTGGAGGTTATATACAGGGGGAACCAGTACAGAGTCAATGTGGAGGTTATTTACAGGGGGTACCAGTACAGAGTCAATGTGGAGGTTATTTACAGGGGGTACCAGTACAGAGTCAATGTGGAGGTTAAATATAGGGGGAACCAGTACAGAGTCAATCAATATGAGGGGCTACTAATTAGTTGAAGTTATTTGTAAAGTGACTCTTCATAGAGAATAAACAGCGAGTAGCAACAATGTAAAAACAAAGGGGGTATCTCACCATAAGGTGCTACAGAGGGTAGTGTGTATGGACCACTACATGACTGGGGCCAAGCTTCCTGCCATCCAGGACCTCTATAGCAGACGGTGTCAGAGGAAGGCCTCAAAAGCTGTCAAATTATCCAGCCACCCAAGTCGTAGACTGTTCTCTCTGCTACCGCACGGCAAGTGGTACCGGAGCGCCAAGTCTAGGACCAAAAGGCTCCTTAACAGCTTCTACCCCCAAGCCTTAAGACTGCTGAACAGTTAATCAAATGGCCACCTGGACACTTTGCTGTCTGGGAATTTGCTGCTCCTCAATGTTTATTATCAATACATAGTTACTTTACTCCTCCCTACATGTACATATTACCTCACTTCCCTCAACTAGCCTGTAGCCCCGCACATTGACTCGGCACAGGTACCCCTGTATATAACCTCCACACATTGACTCGGCACAGGTTCCCCCTGTACATAACCCCCGACATTGACTTGGCACAGTACCTCTCTATATATCCTCCACACATTGACTGGCACAGGCCTCTGTACATGTCCCCATGACATTGACTCGGCACAGGTATTCTGTGATGGATAACCTCCACATTGACTGCACCGGTACTCTCTGTATATAACCTCCACATTGACTTAGCTCCGGTACTCTCTGTATATAACCTCCACATTGACTTGGTACTGGTACCTCTGTATATAACCTCCACATTGACTTGTCCGGTACCCTCTGTATATAACCTCCCATTGACTCAGCACCGGTACCCTCTGTATATAACCTCCACATTGACTCGGCACCGGTACTGCTGTACATAACCCCCACGCACATTGACTCGGCACAGGTACCCCATAAACCTCCACATTGACTCGGCACCGGTACTCTCTGTATATAACCTCCACATTGACTCAGCACCGGTACTCTCTGTATATAACCTCCACATTGACTCGGCACCGGTACTCTCTGTATATAACCTCCACATTGACTTGCTCCGGTACCCCCTGTATATAACCTCCACATTGACTCTGTACCCCCCTGTATATAACCTCCACATTGACTCTGTACCGGTACCCTTGTATATAGCCTCCACATTGACTCTGCACTAGTACCCCCTGTATATAGCCTCCACATTGACTCTGTACCGGTACCCTGCATATAACCACCACAAGACTCTGTACCGGTACCCTCTGTATATAACCTACATTGACTCTGTACTGGTAACCCCTGTATATAGCCTCCACATTGACTCTGCACCGGTACCCTCTGTATATAACCTCCACATTGACTCAGGAAACCCTGTAGGTACCCTCTGTATAACCTCCACATTGATCATTCGGGTATACCCTGTATATATCCCACATTGACTCTGCCCTGTACACACTGTATATAACCTCCACATTGACTCACCCGGTACCTCTGCATATAACCTCCACATTGACCGGCACCGGTACCCCTGTATATAACCTCCACATTGACTCGGCACCGGTACTCTCTGTATATAACCTCCACATTGACTCGGCACCGGTACCCCTGTATGTAGATTAGTTATTGTTAGTCTATTACAGTTTTATTGTGTTACTTTAAAAAAATGTTTTTACTTTAGTTTATTTAGTAATTGTTTTCTTAACTCTTAAGCCTTTCACGGTCTGGTCTACACCTGTTGTATTCAGAGCATATGAGAAATATAACGTGATTTAAACCACACACTGAAAGTCACACACACACGTTAAATCAGAGTAGCACTTTAGGCTCTCTATTTGACAGAGACTCAGAACAGATGCTGCTGTGATTCCCGTAAGCCAATCCATTTGATTGCCCTACACAGCCAGGACAATGCCTTCTTGTAGCGTACTCCAAATGTAACTGTGATATTCTGGATTGAAGTATTAGCATAACCCTGGTCATTTACTGGGGCCTACGTCGGACTGCATCATCGTTTGTTTTCATCTGAATAGTGGTCCCATGCAGAGGTATTGTCTTTTGGAGATAGGTTTGCCTCTGTTATCTCTTGATGTGTCTGTGGGAGAGGAGGGATCCTGGCCTATCGTGTTGTGAACAGCATGTGCCTACTGGGATATACTATGTGTTGACTAGAACCGCAGGGTGCTCTGCTGTGTTGCCTCCAAAAGAGACATGATTAGAGGGATTAGAAGTTCTCTCTGTGTGTGTGTGTGTGTGTGTGTGTGTGTGTGTGTGTGTGTGTGTGTGTGTGTGTGCGCGCACAGGGAGGTCTGCCTGGGTCCTACACGACACACACACACACACACACACACACACACACACACACACACACACACACACACACACACACACACACACATGATTAAGAGGTAAAGGGAAGGTAATTAGAGATCATCTCCATATGTTCCTCTCTTTCTCTCTCGGCTGGCATGCTGCCCAGTGCCCCCTCCCCTCTCGCCACCAACCCCCCTATCAGTCCCCTCTATGGGCCCATGCCATGTGTCCTCTTTCACACACACCATGCCCCCCTTCCAACTGGCCTCATGTCAGATCTGATAGGCTTTTCTTATCTGGTTATTACATGTATTGTATTGTGTCCCTTTAAATATTGCTCACACAGTCCATGAAGCATCTAGTATTGTGTTAGGTTGTATACCATACATGACGTTATGTAAGTACAGGGAGAAATGCAGACTCAGCTCTACAGCACCACTGGTAATATGTGTTCTGGTTATATGGTAACAGCACCAGCAGTCAATAAAGCAGCTCTTTGTCTCCCGGTAAAGTGGAGTGATGTTATGGTATTTGATTTGATCACACTTTTACCCCCTTCCCCATTAGACAGCCTACAGTTTTTCCTGCTAGCACGAGTAAATGTTTTAAAAGTTTTTTCTCCACTTTTAACTATTTGTTTACCTATTTGTTATTTGACCAGGCCTTTGATTTATATTACCTGCTTTAATATCTCTATCCCTCTATCTCCCTTCCTTGTTTTTACTCTCTGTCAGTGTGACTACAGGTGGTCATGTGTCCTGGTATTTAAGTCCGACTAGACTAAGAGTCCACCATTGTCCAAAGAGACAGACAGAATGTCACCACAGAGAGCAGGGGATTCAGTTCTCCCCATGTTCTTTCACATGCTCTTTGGGCCTTATATACAGTATGTATCTGTCTAGTCATTGATCTTCTGCTTCATATGATTCTCCTGTATTACACGAGGCTGTGCTGTCCGGGTGGAATTAGACGTTTCTTTGGCAGCATGCCTGTAAAACTGTGGGATTCACGGCTGGTCATTTTGTTTAGATTGGCTGGTGGAGAGGGAAGGGGAGAGGGGAGGGAGAGGAGAGGAAAGGAGAGGAGTCAAGAGGGGAGGGAGAGAGGGAGAGGAAAGAGAGGAGTCGAGAGGGAGGGAGGGAGGGAGAGGAAAGGAGAGGAGTCGTGAGGGGAGAGGGAGTGGAGAGGGGGGGGAGGAGAGGGAAGGAGAGTGGAGAGGGGGGAGGGGGAGGGATAGGATAGGAGAGGAGTCGAGAGGGACGGGGGAGAGGATAGGAGAGAGGAAAGGAGAGGAGTGGAGAGGGGACGGGGGAGGGAGAGGAGAGGGAAAGGAGAGGAGTGGAGAGGGGAGTGGACGGACGCTGGTTCCCTGGTTCCCTGGTCTGTATTAGGGGCATGCCTGTGACAGAGGAGCAGTCCTCTCAGGCTTCATTGATTCACTGTCTCCACACTGCATAGTGGTACAGCCCTAGCCCCTTCCCCCTTCTGGCCTTTGCCAGAAAAGAGAGGGGGCACACTGCCAGTCAGAACAGGAGACAGAGAAAGAAAGAGGGTGTTTGATAACTGTGATGCCTGGAGATGCTGTTGAAATCTTACAGATTGGCCAGTGTCAGTAACATGTCTTCTACTGACTGGCTCTAGTCTAGTAGCTGCTACCACAGTTTCTGAGAGGTGACTTAACAGCCAAAGCAAGATTAGCTCATCTTCTGTTTTAGTAGTTTTAGTCGGTTTTAGTAGGCATGCGATTGCGTCTATTTCTGACAATTTGCCTTTGTGTGTTTAGAAACGAGACCCAAGAATGAAAGGCTCAGTTAAGGCTGGGTGATATGGCCAAAATATTATCACAGGTTTTTCACATTTTTACGGTATGATGGTATTTTATGTTTTTGAATAAACACAAGTTTTGCATTTGCTTAATGAGTAGTACTGTTCAGTTCAACTACAATTAACAACATTTTTCAACATTTTAATACATTTCTGCATTTCCGAACTCATTTGAGATCATTTTCATACTGACATGTAGGGCTGCACAATAAGGTCAAAGAATCTTGGCTTTATTTTTAACCATTTGACACTTGGGTAGAGAGAGAGAGAGAGAGAGAGAGAGAGAGAGAGAGAGAGAGAGAGAGAGAGAGAGAGAGAGAGAGAGAGAGAGAGAGAGAGAGAGAGAGAGAGAGAGAGAGAGAGAGAGAGAGAGAGAGAGAGAGAGAGAGAGAGAGAGAGAGAGAGAGAGAGAGAGAGAGAGAGAGAGAGAGAGAGAGAGAGAGAGAGATGAATCAGGTAGCGTAGTAAAACTATAAACATGGACGTTACACACAAACATACCATTCAAACACCGTTCTAGAAGGTAAAGTAAAAACCCAAACCGGTCCGCACATCAGTACCGGTACGTTGTAACATACGGTATACCACCCAGCCCTAGGCTCAGTGCAACAGGGGGTGGAGCTGGATACTGCTCATGTTGTGAGGGCTCTTGCCCCTGACACAGCTAGTCTGTGTAGGGGTGTGTAGGGTCAGCCCTGATGAAGACAAATGATTCATTTCTTTACACTTAATCACGGCTGATGTTTAATGAAAACACTGATGACCCCTATCAACCCGCCCAGACACCCAGGGTCTCCGGTGGGTGATCTCTCAACCCCAGAGGTCAGAGGTTAGCCCCCAGAACTAACAGAGCGAGGACTGCACCTGACCTGACCCCCCTATGACCTGGGAGGCTGAGCGGGGACTGAGGCCTTTTAAAAATCCCCTAATCTGTCACCCCACGGACCTCCTACCCTGCTTCGACACACACATACAAACAGACACTTTTCATAAAGGGCTGCAGGCAATAGATATGGAGGATGTGAGAGAGAGAGAGAGAGAAGCTGGCCCCTGATTGGTGGTTGATGGTTCTGTGTCAGGATCATTACTTCCTCACTGCAGGATAAACGGTCCCATCACACATATGGTCCCCTCAGGTTGTTCTAGCCGTATCTGAGTATTAGAGAAACAGTGAACCGTAGATGGTCTTTTTAAAAAGCTTAAGGCAAAAACATTTACATTTGGATTGATTTGTTATTGATCTCATTTGAAAATGGTTCCTTTGAAGAGAAAAAATAATTATTAAATTGCATCATGGATGAAAAATGTTGATCACAAGTGGGACCTAAGAAAGTATTTGTCTGTTCTGAGGCCCCATCCTTACACAAATGCAGTGGTCGTGCCAGACTAGGGCAACCTGCTGCAACAGTCTGGTCACCTGGTGGATGTATGGGTCAGTCTGGAGATCCTCCCTTCTCCCCTGGAGTCTGGTCTGGTCTCTCTCCCGTCCTCCTGCTGCTCTGCCTGGCTCAGGTCCCCATCCTCCTACTGCTCTTCCTGGCCCAGCTCCCCGTCCCCCTACTGCTCTGCCTGGCCCAGCTCCTCTCCTCCTGCTGCTCTGCCTGGCCCAGCTCCTCTCCTCCTGCTGCTCTGCCTGGCCCAGGTCCTCTCCTCCTGCTGCTCTGCCTGGCCCAGCTCCTCTCCTCCTGCTGCTCTGCCTGGCCCAGGTCCTCTCCTCCTGCTGCTCTGCCTGGCCCAGCTCCTCTCCTCCTGCTGCTCTGCCTGGCCCAGGTCCTCTCCTCCTGCTGCTCTGCCTGGCCCAGCTCCTCTCCTCCTGCTGCTCTGCCTGGCCCAGCTCCTCTCCTCCTGCTGCTCTGCCTGGCCCAGCTCCTCTCCTCCTGCTCCACCAACACGAATTACCTGGCCCAGCTCCTCTCCTGCTGCCTGCACTGGCCTGCAGGCTCCTCCTCCCTGCTGCTCTGCTCAGCCCAGCCCTTCTCCCTCCTGCTCCACCAACACGAATTACATCTCAATGCAGACAGCGGAGACCCTACGCTCTCACCCTCTGAAAGATTCACAAACATCCATCAGAGTGCCCCATTTCTGCTGGATCTCCTTCAAAGGGCTGACTTCACAGAGAGAGAGAGGCTGGGGGCCTAAGTCACTATCACTGCTGCATAGCAGTTCCAAACGGCTGCCCTACACACTGCCTGCCTCATACTAACACTGCCTGCCTCATACTAACACTGCCTGCCTCATACTAACACTGCCTGCCTCATTCTAACACTGCCTGCCTCATACTAACACTGCCTGCCTCATACTAACACTGCCTGCCTCATACTAACACTGCCTGCCTCATACTAACACTGCCTGCCTCATTCTAACACTGTCTGCCTCATACTAACATTTGCCTTGCCCTCATACTAACACTGCCTGCCTCATACTAACACTGCCTGCCTCATTATAACACTGCCTGCCTCATTCTAACACTGTCTGCCTCATACTAACACTGCCTGCCTCATTCTAACACTGCCTGCCTCATACTAACACTGCCTGCCTCATTATAACACTGCCTGCCTCATACTAACACTGCCTGCCTCATACCAACACTGCCTGCATCATACTAACACCGCTCTGCCTCATACTAACACTGCCTGCCTCATACTAACACTGCTCTGCCTCATACTAACACTGCCTGCATCATACCAACACTGCCTGCCTCATACCACACTGCCTGCCTCATATTTCCACTATTATTCTCAGGCAGCTAACACTGCCTGCCTCCCTCACACCCAGACCAAAACTACACAGGCTTGTTAAACTCTACAACTCTATAATCACATTAGCTCCCTGTCTAGTCTGGCCTTGCCATAACGCAGCTGCTAATTCCGCTGGCATTGTAGAAATAAATATCAGAGTTGGCACTGTCCTAATCAAAGGCAGTTTTAGCTCCGGAACTGTCTGGTGAATGTTGGAGGAACCGATGCATATTAAAGAAAGACATAGAAATCTGCTCTGATTCCAGTTCTGGGTAAAAGGCTGCCAGTCCTGTGTTAAACGTCATTAGTGCTTCCTCCACCAAATTGGCCTAATTATGGCCAGAGCTCATTATTGAATTAATTTAAGATTGAGCATGTCATCTCTTTGCACTCAATATATAAAACAAATATGGGAATTATTTGTATTGGAGACTCCCTTAATGGGATGAGAATTGATCTCAAATACTGTCCGTGTTCACCCATGTCTTCACTCTCTCTGGTATTAGAGGGATTTACTGAATCAGCTTCAAGATAGAGTGGAGCTGTATGTGTTGTACTAAGACAACCTCCTGTCCAGTGTGTAGGGCTCACATCAGTCCAGTTGGTTATTGTGTTTCCTGTATGTGTTGTACTAAGGCAACCTCCTGTCCAGTGTGTAGGGCTCACATCAGTCCAGTTGGTTATTGTGTTTCCTGTATGTGTTGTACTAAGGCAACCTCCTGTCCAGTGTGTAGGGCTCACATCAGTCCAGTTGGTTATTGTGTTTCCTGTATGAATTGGCTTGTTTTCTCACCTGTTGAAATCTTCTGGAGCAAAATGCAGAACGAGGAAAATAGGTAATCGATATGAAAAATACATATTGACAGTTGATATATATACCATATATCTTCCAGATTATTAGCTCAGATGTGTGGTATTTCACTAAGGCCTCTGTGAATTGGTTAAGTGATTTAATTCCTCAGAATCCCATTTGATTGAATGACTTTCTGTACGGTCTTTATGTTGAGTATTGGATGTTGTGAATGAGCTGGAGTCAACAGGAAGATTAGCAGCAGCTCTAATTGTGGTGTGGTTTACAGGCCTGGTGGGCTGCATCGATCCAAGCAGAGAAATAATAATAGAATGGAAGTAAAGTGATGCAGGGAAGGACGAGGCTCTGAGGAGACAGAGGGAGTGGTGGAGAGGAGAGAGGAGTGAGGGAGTGGTGGAGAGGAGAGAGGGAGTGGTGGAGAGGAGAGAGGGAGAGAGAGGGAGTGGTGGAGAGGAGAGAGGGAGTGGTGGAGAGTGGAGAGAGGAGAGAGGGAGTGGTGGAGAGGGAGAGAGGGAGTGGTGGAGAGGAGAGAGGAGAGAGGGAGTGGTGGAGAGAGAGAGAGAGGGAGTGGTGGAGAGGGAGAGAGGAGAGGGAGTGGTGGAGAGGAGAGAGAGAGTGGTGGAGAGGAGAGAGGAGAGAGGGAGTGGTGGAGAGGAGAGAGGAGAGAGGGAGTGGTGGAGAGGAGAGAGGAGAGAGAGGGAGTGGTGGAGAGGAGAGAGGAGAGAGAGGGAGTGGTGGAGAGGAGAGAGGAGAGAGGGAGTGGTGGAGAGGAGAGAGGGAGTGGTGGAGAGGAGAGAGGAGAGAGAGGGAGTGGTGGAGAGGAGAGAGGGAGTGGTGGAGAGAGAGAGAGAGAGAGAGAGGGAGTGGAGAGAGAGGGAGAGAGGAGAGAGAGGGAGTGGTGGAGAGGAGAGAGGAGAGAGGGAGTGGTGGAGAGGAGAGAGGAGAGAGGGAGTGGTGGAGAGGAGAGAGGAGAGAGAGGGAGTGGTGGAGAGGAGAGAGGGAGTGGCGGAGAGGAGAGAGGATAGAGAGGGAGTGGTGGAGAGGAGAGAGGAGAGAGGGAGTGGTGGAGAGGAGAGAGGAGAGAGGGGGAGTGGTGGAGAGGAGAGAGGGAGTGGTGGAGAGGAGAGAGGAGAGAGGGAGTGGCGGAGAGGGAGAGAGGGAGAGAGGGACTGGTAGAGAGGGAGAGAGGGAGTGGTGGAGAGGAGAGGGAGAGAGGGAGTGGTGGGAGAGGAGAGAGGAGAGAGGGAGTGGTGGAGAGGAGAGAGGGAGTGGTGGAGAGGAGAGAGGGAGTGGTGGAGAGGAGAGAGAGAGAGGGAGTGGTGGGAGAGGAGAGAGGGAGATAGGGAGTGGTGGAGAGGAGAGAGATGGAGTGGTGGAGTGGAGAGAGTGAGTAGTGGAGAGGAGAGAGGGAGAGTGGGAGAGGAGAGAGGAGAGAGGGAGTGGTGGAGAGGAGAGAGGGAGTTGTGGAGATGAGAGAGGGAGTGGTGGAGAGGAGAGAGGGATTGGTGGAGAGGAGAGAGTGAGTAGTGGAGAGGAGAGAGGAGAGAGGGAGTGGTGGAGAGGAAAGAGGAGAGAGGGAGTGGTGGAGAGGAGAGAGGAGAGAGGGAGTGGTGGAGAGGAGAGAGGAGAGAGGGAGTGGTGGAGAGGAGAGAGGAGATAGGGAGTGGTGGAGAGGAGAGAGGAGAGAGGGAGTGGTGGAGAGGAGAGAGGGAGTGGTGGAGAGGAGAGAGGAGAGAGGGAGTGGTGGAGAGGAGAGATGGAGTGGTGGAGAGGAGAGAGGAGAGAGGGAGTGGTGGAGAGGAGAGAGGAGAGAGGGAGTGGTGGAGAGGAGAGAGGAGAGAGGGAGTGGTGGAGAGGAGAGAGGAGAGAGAGAGTGGTGGAGAGGAGAGAGGAGAGAGGTAGTGGTGGAGAGGAGGGAGGGAGGCCTCCTGGTTACTGAAGGAATGATGTATTGATTGTCTCTGACATGGTGGTGCAGACCAATTGATGGTGATATGTGAGAGGAGGCTGTTAGGAGACTCTCTCGGGTCACACGGGTCGCCCAGACAACTGGCAGTGCTGCTGCTGATGGGAGAGAAATGAACTCATCACCTGGTTGGAGGGATAGATGGATGGATTAGAGGACAAGGGGAAAGAATGCATGGATGGGAGGGATAGCTGTAGAGAGGGAGAGGTAGGGTAAAGAGAGAGAGATGTTATGCCTATTAGACCAAATCAAATCACATGTATTTATAAAGCCCTTCTTACATCAGCTGATATCGCAAAGTGTTGTACAGAAACCCAGCCTAAAACCCCAAACAGCAAGCTAGGAAAAAATCCCTAGAAAGTCCTGAACCTAGGAAGAAACCTAGAGTGGAACCAGGCTCTGAGGGGTGGCCAGTCCTCTTCTGGCTGTGCCGGGTGGAGATTATAACAGAACATGGCCAAGATGTTAAAATGTTCATATATGACCAGCAGGGTCAAATAATAAAAATCACAGTGGTTGTCGAGGGTGCAACAGGTCAGCACATCAGGAGTAAATGTCAGTTGGCTTTTCATAGCCAATCATTCAGAGTATCTCTACCGCTCCTGCTGTCTCTAGAGAGTTGAAAACAGCAGGTCTGTGACAGGTAGCACGTCCGGTGAACAGGTCAGGGTTCCATAGCCGCAGGCAGAACAGTTGAAACTGGAGCAGCAGCACAGCCAGGTGGACTAGGGACAGCAAGGAGTCATCAGGCCAGGTAGTCCTGAGGCATGGTCCTAGGGCTCAGGTCCTCCAAGAGAGAGAGAAAGAAAGAGATAATTAGAGAGAGCATACTTAAATTCACACAGGACACCAGAGTAGACAGGAGAAATATTCCAGATATAACAGACTGACTCTAGCCCCCGACACATAAACTACTGCAGCATAAATACTGGAGGCTGAGACAGGAGGGGTCGGGAGACACTGGACCAAGCCTGTTCAGTTCTATATAGATATGTGATGGAGCTAGGAGGAATAAGCTGACTCAGGGTACTCTACTCCAGACCAGACAGACAGTGTCATGGGAAATCAAATCCTCATGCTAATCGGATTAGCTGGTACATCTTACCCAATACAGTAGATACACTCAGCACGGATATAGAGGGCCTTTCATCTAGTGTTGGACTCCTTGAGAGAGAGAGAGAGAGAGAGAGAGAGAGAGAGAGAGAGAGAGAGAGAGAGGAATGAGTTTGTGTGAAAAAAGAGAGACAGAGACCGAGTAGAGTTATGGTATATTAGTCTCTATGCAGCCATCCATCCTCCCTAGCAGCTCTCCTCCCCTCTAGCCTCCCAGCCATGTCTCTCCTCTCCCCTCTAGACCTCTCCAGCCCCAGTGTGTCTCTCCTCTTCCCTCTAGACCCTCTCCAGACCCAGTGTGTCTCTCCTCTTCCCTCTAGACCTCTCCAGACCCAGTGTGTCTCTCCTCTTCCCTCTAGACCCCCCCGACCCAGTATGTATCTCCTCTCCCCTCTAGACCTCTCCAGACCCAGTATGTCTCTCCTCTCCCCTCTAGACCTCTCCAGACCCAGTATGTCTCTCCTCTCCCCTCTAGACCTCTCCAGACCCCAGTATGTCTCTCCTCTGCCCTCCTAGACCTCTCCAGACCCAGTATGTCTCTCCTCTCCCCTCTAGACCTCTCCAGCCCCAGTATGTCTCTCCTCTTCCCTCTAGACCTCTCCAGACCCAGTATGTCTCTCCTCTCCCCTCTAGACCTCTCCAGACCCATATGTCTCTCCTCTCCCCTCTGAACCTCTCCAGCCCCAGTATGTCTCTCCTCCCTCTGAACCTCTCCAGACCCCGAAGTATGTCCTCTCCTCTCCCTCTAGACCTCTCCAGCCCCAGTATGTCTCTCCTCTTCCCTCTAGACCTCTCCAGACCCAGTGTGTCTCTCCTCTTCCCTCTAGACCTCTCCAGACCCAGTGTGTCTCTCCTCTTCCCTCTAGACCTCTCCAGACCCGCGGTATGTCTCCTCCTCCCCTCCAGACCCTCTCTCCGGCCCCAGTGTGTCCTCTCCTCTTCCCTCTAGACCTCTCCAGACCCGGTATGTCTCTCCTCTGCCCTCTAGACCTCTCCAGCCCCAGCATGTCTCTCCTCTGCCCTCTAGACCTCTCCAGCCCCAGTATGTCTCTCCTCTCCCCTCTAGACCTCTCCAGACCCAGTGTGTCTCTCCTCTTCCCTCTAGACCTCTTCAGCCCCAGCATGTCTCTCCTCTGCCCTCTAGACATCTCCAGACCCAGTGTGTCTCTCTCATGTTCTCTGTGTACACAGGTTATTGCCTGGCCATCACTAATTGATTGGCTGTCTGTTCATTTAATCCAGACATGAGTGGTGCCTCTTAATGGAGGGGAAAGGTGTTGGCCTGACAGTGAAGTGATGACTCACAGGAAGGTGATCTACTACACAGAGGCTAGATGGTCAAGAGGCAGAGGCTGAGTGAAATAGAACAGAACAACGTACTTACAGTAGTATGATAAAGGGCCATTGTGTTTGACTATTTTCACTTGTTTTACCACAGTGTTTATTTGGATAAGACATCAGAAGAGTGGTAGATCCAGTGTGGTGTAGAGGACATGGGGGAGTGTGGTTTGTATCTCTGATCCACTATCAGTCTCAGATTCGTGGGTCTGTCTTCCATCCACACCACGCAGTAGCAGTCCATTTGCATTTAGCCCCTGTAATTGGCGGCATTAAAAGCAGACACATTTACAAAGTGTTGTCATCCATGAATTGATTATGCTAATCGCCACATGCATTCTAAAAGGCAGCTTTTAAGCAGGGGGGTATATTGTTTATACACTATTTTGATCGACTTCAATCATACACACACGTGTGCAAGTGTTTATCCCTCACACACCACATCAGTACAGGGTGGTGTTGATGTAAAACACACTTTAATGACCTGGGTGATGGGGGCTCTGATGCTCGTTCCTGGGGTGAGTACTAACCAGCTTCCTGTCACTTAGGTTGTTCCAAACGTCACATTTCTAAGTGTTTAAGGTTCATTTTAGGCTTTAACTCCAATTGTTTAAGGTTAGGGTTAAGTTCAGCTGTTAACTCCAATTGTTTAATGTTAGGGTTAAGTTCAGCTGTTAACTCCAATTGTTTAAGGTTAGGGTTAAGTTCAGCTGTTAACTCCAATTGTTTAATGTTAGGGTTAAGTTCAGCTGTTAACTCCAATTGTTTAAGGTTAGGGTTAAGTTCAGCTGTTAACTCCAATTGTTTAATGTTAGGGTTAAGTTCAGCTGTTAACTCCAATTGTTTAATGTTAGGGTTAAGTTCAGGTCTGGTCCCAATGATCCCACTCATCTCCCTCTCATCAGGAATGGTCCCATCTCTATCTCCCTCTAACCAGGAATGGTCCCATCTCTATCTCCCCCTCTAACCAGGAATGGTCCCACCTCTATCTCCCCTCTAACCATGAATGGTCCCACCTCTATCTCCCCCTCACCATGAATGGTCCCACCTCTATCTCCCCTCTAACCATGAATGGTCCCACCTCCCTATCTCCCCCTCTAACCATGAATGGTCCCACCTCTATCTCCCCCTCTAACCAGGAATGGTCCCATCTCTATCTCCCCCTCTAACCATGAATGGTCCCATCTCTATCTCCCCCTCTAACCAGGAATGGTCCCATCTCTATCTCCCCCTCTAACCATGAATGGTCCCATCTCTATCTCCCCCTCTCACCATGAATGGTCCCATCTCTATCTCCCCCTCTAACCATGAATGGTCCCATCTCTATCTCCCCCTCTCACCATGAATGGTCCCATCTCTATCTCCCCTCTCACCATGAATGGTCCCATCTCTATCTCCCCTCTAACCATGAATGGTCCCATCTCTATCTCCCCCTCTCACCATGAATGGTCCCATCTCTATCTCCCCCTCTAACCAGGAATGGTCCCATCTCTATCTCCCCCTTCCAGGTTCCATCTCCTCTCCTTCCTTCCTTCCTTCCTTCCTTCCTTCCTTCCTTCCTTCCTTCCTTCCTTCCTTCCTTCCTTCCTTCCTTCCTTCCTTCCTTCCTTCCTTCCTTCCTTCCTTCCTTCCTTCCTTCCTTCCTCCCTCCCTCCCTCCCTCCCTCCCTCCCTCCCCTCCCTCCCTCCCTCCCTCCCTCCCTTCCGTTCCTCCCTCCCTCTCTCCTTAATGTATATTCAGCAGCGGTCTGGGGGGCCTAGCCAGCCCAGCTGTATGTGTCTGGGTCAGTGCCTCCTAAAGGCTGAAGAGCAGAAGAAATTGCCCTGTTCTGACTGTGTTTTCCCCAAGCCCAGCCCCAATAATGATACCCTGCTTTAAACATTGATTAGATGCACTCCATTGCTTCATTAATGTAGTGGAGGGCATATATGAGAGTAGTGGTGGACTTTCTGTAATAATTCTGAGGGTTATTATATTATTGTTGTGTACGCGGCAGACGAAACGTGGCAGACCAGAAGACCCCATGCAGAGAGGGATGCAGGCCCTATGTAAAACAGA
>NW_027010740.1:0-29014 GCF_036934945.1 Oncorhynchus masou masou | reverse complement strand
GGACGGCCTCCCAGTGTGTAGACAGCCTCCCAGTGTGTGTGGACAGCCTCCCAGTGTGTGTGGACAGCCTCCCAGTGTGTGTGGACAGCCTCCCAGTGTGTAGACAGCCTCCCAGTGTGTGACATCCTCCCAGTGTGTAGACAGCCTTCCAGTGTGTGTGGACAGCCTCCCAGTGTGTAGACAGCCTCCGAGTGTGTGGACAGCCTCCCAGTGTGGACAGCCTCCCAGTGTGTGGACAGCCTCCCAGTGTGTGTGGACAGCCTCCCAGTGTGTGTGGACGGCCTCCCAGTGTGTGTGGACAGCCTCCCAGTGTGTGTGACGGCCTCCCAGTGTGTGTGGACAGCCTCCCCAGTGTGTAGACAGCCCTCCCAGTGTGTGGACAGCCTCCCAGTGTGTGGACGGCCTCCCAGTGTGTGGACAGCCTTCCAGTGTGTGTGGACAGCCTCCCAGTGTGTGTGGACAGCCTCCCAGTGTGTGGACGGCCTCCCAGTGTGTAGACAGCCTCCCAGTGTGTGTGGACGGCCTCCCAGTGTGTGGACAGCCTCCCAGTGTGTGGACAGCCTCCCAGTGTGTAGACAGCCTCCCAGTGTGTTTGGACAGCCTCCCAGTGTGTGGACAGCCTCCCAGTGTGTGTGGACAGCCTCCCAGTGTGTGTGGACAGCCTCCCAGTGTGTGTGGACAGCCTCCCAGTGTGTGTGGACAGCCTCCCAGTGTGTAGACAGCCTCCCAGTGTGTGGACAGCCTCAGTGTGTGGACAGCCTCCCAGTGTGTAGACAGCCTCCCAGTGTGTGGACAGCCTCCCAGTGTGTAGACAGCCTCCCAGTGTGTTTGGACAGCCTCCCAGTGTGTGTGGACAGCCTCCCAGTGTGTAGACAGCCTCCCAGTGTGTTTGGACAGCCTCCCAGTGTGTGTGGACAGCCTCCCAGTGTGTAGACAGCCTCCCAGTGTGTTTGGACAGCCTCCCAGTGTGTGTGGACGGCCTCCCAGTGTGTAGACAGCCACCCAGTGTGTAGACAGCCACCCAGTGTGTAGACAGCCACCCAGTGTGTAGACAGCCACCCAGTGTGTAGACAGCCTCCCAGTGTGTGTGGACAGCCTCCCAGTGTGTAGACAGCCACCCAGTGTGTAGACAGCCACCCAGTGTGTAGACAGCCACCCAGTGTGTAGACAGCCACCCAGGTGTGTAGACAGCCACCCAGTGTGTGTGGACAGCCTCCCAGTGTGTAGACAGCCTCCCAGTGTGTTTGGACAGCCTCCCAGTGTGTTTGGACAGCCACCCAGTGTGTAGACAGCCACCCAGTGTGTGGACAGCCACCCAGTGTGTAGACAGCCTCCCAGTGTGTAGACAGCCTCCCAGTGTGTAGACAGCCTCCCAGTGTGTGGACAGCCTCCCAGTGTGTGGACAGCCTCCCAGTGTGTTTGGACAGCCTCCCAGTGTGTTTGGACAGCCTCCCAGTGTGGACAGCCTCAGTGTGTGGACAGCCTCCCAGTGTGTTTGGACAGCCTCCCAGTGTGTAGACAGCCTCCCAGTGTGTGGACAGCCTCCCAGTGTGTAGACAGCCTCCCAGTGTGTAGACAGCCTCCCAGTGTGTGACAGCCTCCCAGTGTGTTTGGACAGCCTTCCAGTGTGTAGACAGCCTTCCAGTGTGTGTGCGCATCTCTCACTCAGCAGCTGACATGTCAGAGAAGGGCTTAGTAGGAAAAGGGTAAAGAGATGTATCTTTGTTTATTTTCTTTGCATATTCTTCTCTGCCGGTGGCTATTTGAATATCATCAAAGGGAGTAGGAGTGGGCCAAGTGGCTGCCGCTGTGTTGACTAGTGAACAGAGCGAGGACTGAAGGGCAGAGGGAAAGTGATGTCAGATTAACTGCCTCAAATAAACCTCTAAAACCCTTTAAATACAACTCAGCAACAAGACACACAAAACATCTTTCAACACAACTTAGCAAAACACATTTTAATAATAGAAAATGACCAAAACGCATGTAACTGGTGTTAAATGGCTAGCTAGTTAGTGGTGTTCGCTAATAGAGTTTCAATCTGAGACCGTTACAAGCTCTGAGACTTTGAAGTAGTTGTTTTTTTGCTCTGCAAGGACTGTGGCTTTTGTTGAGTGATATTTAACGATGCTTTGCCGGAGGCAGTTGTTAATGTGTTCAGAGGTTCCCTGGTTCGAACCCAGATAGGGGTGAGGAGGCAGTTGTTAAGGTGTTCAGAGGTTCCCTGGTTCGAGCCCAGATAGGGGCGAGGAGGCAGTTAATGTGTTCAGAGGTTCCCTGGTTCGAGCCCAGATAGGGGTGAGGAGGCAGTTGTTAATGTGTTCAGAGGTTCCCTGGTTCGAGCCCAGATAGGGGCGAGGAGGCAGTTGTTAATGTGTTCAGAGGGTCCCTGGTTCGAGCCCAGATAGGGGCGAGGAGGCAGTTGTTAATGTGCTGCTAGGCGACCTAAACTGGAACATGCTTAACACCCCAGCCATCCTACAATCTAAGCTTGATGCCCTCAATCTCACACAAATTATCAATGAACCTACCAGGTACCTCCCCAAAGCCTTAAACACGGGCACCCTCATAGATATCATCCTAACCAACTTGCCCTCTAAATACACCTCTGCTGTCTTCAACCAAGATCTCAGGGATCACTGCCTCATTGCCTGCCTCAAATGACCTCCACTCATCACTGTCACTCCTTCAAACACTTCAGCGAGCAGGCCTTTCTAATCGACCTGGCCAGGGTATCCTGGAAGGATATTGATCTCATCCCGTCAGTAGAGGATGCCTGGTTATTTAAAAAAAAAAAGCCTTCCTCACCATCTTAAATAAGCATGCCCCATTCAAGAAATGTAGAACCAGGAACAGATATAGCCCTTGGTTCTCTCCAGACCTGACTGCCTTTAACAACACATAAACATCCTATGGGGTTCGACATTCAGAGACTTGTACCGAAGCCATGCGTGCGTTGTCTTGGCTGTGTTTTTAGGGTCATTGTCCTGTTGGAAGTTGAACCTTCAACCCAGTCTGAGGTCCTGAGTGCTCTGGAGCAGGTTTTCATCAAGGATCTCTCTGTACTTTGCTCCGTTCGTCTTTCCCTTTATCCTGACTTGTCTCCCAGTCCCTGCCGCTGAAAAACATCCCCACAGCATGATGCTACCACCATGCTTCACCGTAGGGATGGTGGCAGGTTTCCTCCAGACGTGACGCTTGGAATTCAGGCCAAAGACTTCAATCTTGGTTTCATCAGACCAGAGAATCTTGTTTCTCATGGTCTGAGATTCTTTAATTGCCTTTTGGCAAAGGCCAAGTGGGTTGTCATGTGCCTATTACTTAAGAGTGGCTTCCGTCTGGCAACTCTACCATAAAGGCCTGATTGGTGGAGTGCTGCAGAGATGGTTCTCCTTCTGGAAGGTTCTCCCATCTCCACAGATGAACTCTAGAACTCTGTCAGAGTGACCATCGAGTTCTTGGTCACCTCCCTGACCAATGCCCTTCTCCCCCGATTGCTCAGTTTAGCCGGGTGACCAGCTCTAAAAACAGTCTTGGTGGTTCCAATACTATTAGTCCATCAGTCTCTATACTATTAGTTCATCAGTCTCTATACTATTAGTCCATCAGTCTCTATACTATTAGTTCATCAGTCTCTATACTATTAGTCCATCAGTCTCTATACTATTAGTCCATCAGTCTCTATACTATTAGTTCATCAGTCTCTATACTATTAGTCCATCTGTCTCTATACTATTAGTCCATCAGTCTCTAGTCCATCAGTCTCTATACTATTAGTCCATCAGTCTCTATATTATTAGTTAATCAGTCTCTATACTATTAGTTCATCAGTCTCTATACTATTAGTTAATCAGTCTCTATACTATTAGTTCATCAGTCTCTATACTGTTAGTCCATCAGTCTCTATACTATTAGTTCATCAGTCTCTATACTATTAGTTCATCAGTCTCTATACTATTAGTTCATCAGTCTCTATACTATTAGTTCATCAGTCTCTATACTATTAGTTCATCAGTCTCTATACTATTAGTTCATCAGTCTCTATACTATTAGTCCACCAGTCTCTATACTATTAGTCCACCAGTCTCTATACTATTAGTCCATCAGTCTCTATACTATTAGTCCATCAGTCTCTATACTATTAGTCCATCAGTCTCTAGTTCATCAGTCTCTATACTATTAGTTCATCAGTCTCTATACTATTAGTTAATCAGTCTCTATACTATTAGTTCATCAGTCTCTATACTATTAGTCCATCAGTCTCTATACTATTAGTCCATCAGTCTCTATACTATTAGTTCATCAGTCTCTATACTATTAGTTCATCAGTCTCTATACTATTAGTCCATCAGTCTCTATACTATTAGTCCATCAGTCTCTATACTATTAGTTCACCAGTCTCTATACTATTAGTCCACCAGTCTCTATACTATTAGTCCATCAGTCTCTATACTATTAGTCCATCAGTCTCTATACTATTAGTCCATCAGTCTCTATACTATTAGTTCATCAGTCTCTATACTATTAGTTCATCAGTCTCTATACTATTAGTTCATCAGTCTCTATACTATTAGTTCATCAGTCTCTATACTATTAGTCCACCAGTCTCTATACTATTAGTCCACCAGTCTCTATACTATTAGTCCATCAGTCTCTATACTATTAGTCCATCAGTCTCTATACTATTAGTCCATCAGTCTCTAGTTCATCAGTCTCTATACTATTAGTTCATCAGTCTCTATACTATTAGTTAATCAGTCTCTTATACTATTAGTTCATCAGTCTCTATACTATTAGTCCATCAGTCTCTATACTATTAGTCCATCAGTCTCTATACTATTAGTTCATCAGTCTCTATACTATTAGTTCATCAGTCTCTATACTATTAGTCCATCAGTCTCTATACTATTAGTTCATCAGTCTCTATACTATTAGTTCATCAGTCTCTATACTATTAGTTCATCAGTCTCTATACTATTAGTTCATCAGTCTCTATACTATTAGTCCACCAGTCTCTATACTATTAGTCCACCAGTCTCTATACTATTAGTTCATCAGTCTCTATACTATTAGTCCATCAGTCTCTATACTATTAGTCCATCAGTCTCTAGTTCATCAGTCTCTATACTATTAGTTCATCAGTCTCTATACTATTAGTTAATCAGTCTCTATACTATTAGTTCATCAGTCTCTATACTATTAGTCCATCAGTCTCTATACTATTAGTCCATCAGTCTCTATACTATTAGTTCATCAGTCTCTATACTATTAGTTCATCAGTCTCTATACTATTAGTCCATCAGTCTCTATACTATTAGTCCATCAGTCTCTATACTATTAGTTCATCAGTCTCTATACTATTAGTTCATCAGTCTCTATACTATTAGTTCATCAGTCTCTATACTATTAGTTCATCAGTCTCTATACTATTAGTCCACCAGTCTCTATACTATTAGTTCATCAGTCTCTATACTATTAGTCCATCAGTCTCTATACTATTAGTCCATCAGTCTCTAGTTCATCAGTCTCTATACTATTAGTTCATCAGTCTCTATACTATTAGTTAATCAGTCTCTATACTATTAGTTCATCAGTCTCTATACTATTAGTCCATCAGTCTCTATACTATTAGTCCATCAGTCTCTATACTATTAGTTCATCAGTCTCTATACTATTAGTTCATCAGTCTCTATACTATTAGTCCATCAGTCTCTATACTATTAGTCCATCAGTCTCTATACTATTAGTTCATCAGTCTCTATACTATTAGTCCATCAGTCTCTATACTATTAGTTCATCAGTCTCTATACTATTAGTTATTTTGTCTTGTCTGTCAGCAGGGAGTAACAGTTACCTAATGTCTCTGTCCTGTCTGTCAGCAGGGAGTAACAGTTACCTAATGTCTCTGTCCTGTCTGTCAGCAGGGAGTAACAGTTACCTAATGTCTCTGTCCTGTCTGTCAGCAGGGATCTGAGAAGCCTCTTTCTTCTGCTGTCCTCTACGGCCATTCTACCATGAGCACTTCTACTCCATCCACAGGTACGTCTTTATGCTAAGGAATACACACACGCACACACTCTCTCTGTCATACCTCTAGGACTCTCTGTCAGACCTCTAGGACTCTGTCTGTCAGACCTCTAGGACTCTCTCTGTCAGACCTCTAGGACTCTCTCTGTCATACCTCTAGGACTCTCTCTGTCAGACCTCTAGACTCTCTCTGTCAGACCTCGAGGACTCTCTCTGTCATACCTCTAGACTCTCTGTCAGACCTCTAGGACTCTCTCTGTCAGACCTCTAGGACTCTCTGTCAGACCTCTAGGACTCTCTCTGTCAGACCTCTAGGACTCTCTGTCAGACCTCTAGGACTCTCTCTGTCAGACCTCGAGGACTCTCTCTGTCAGACCTCTAGGACTCTCTCTGTCAGACCTCTAGGACTCTCTGTCTGACCTCGAGGACTCTCTCTGTCAGACCTCTAGGACGCTCTCTGTCAGACCTCTAGGACTCTCTGTCAGACCTCTAGGACTCTCTCTGTCAGACCTCTAGGGAGTCTCTGTCAGACCTCTAGGACTCTCTCTGTCAGACCTCTAGGACTCTCTGTCAGACCTCTAGGACGCTCTCTGTCAGACCCTCTAGGACTCTCTCTGTCAGACCTCTAGGACTCTCTCTGTCAGACCTCTAGGACTCTCTCTGTCAGACCTCTAGGACTCTCTCTGTCAGACCTCTAGGACTCTCTCTGTCATACCTCTAGGACTCTCTGTCAGACCTCTAGGACTCTCTGTCAGACCTCTAGGACTCTCTCTGTCAGACCTCTAGGACTCTCTCTGTCAGACCTCTAGGACTCTCTCTGTCAGACCTCTAGGACGCTCTCTGTCAGACCTCTAGGACTCTCTGTCAGACCTCTAGGACTCTCTCTGTCAGACCTCTAGGACTCTCTCTGTCAGACCTCTAGGACTCTCTCTGTCAGACCTCTAGGACTCTCTCTGTCAGACCTCTAGGACTCTCTCTGTCAGACATCTAGGACTCTCTCTGTCAGACCTCTAGGAGTCTCTCTGTCAGACCTCTAGGACTCTCTGTCAGACATCTAGGACTCTCTGTCAGACCTCTAGGGACTCTCTCTGTCAGACCTCTAGGACTCTCTCTGTCAGACCTCTAGGACTCTCTGTCAGACATCTAGGACTCTCTCTGTCAGACCTCTAGGACTCTCTCTGTCAGACCTCTCGGACTCTCTGTCAGACCCTCTAGGACTCTCTCTGTCAGACCTCTAGGACTCTCTCTGTCAGACCTCTAGGACGCTCTCTGTCAGACCTCTAGGAGTCTCTCTGTCAGACCTCTAGGACTCTCTCTGTCAGACCTCTAGGACTCTCTCTGTCAGACCTCTAGGACTCTCTCTGTCAGACCTCTAGGACTCTCTCTGTCATACCTCTAGGACTCTCTCTGTCAGACCTCTAGGAGTCTCTCTGTCAGACCTCTAGGACTCTCTCTGTCAGACCTCTAGGACTCTGTGTGAGTTAGTGAGTGAGACTGTTTGCTGTGTGAGTTAGTGAGTTGAGACTGTTTTTTGTGTATGAGTTAGTGAGTGAGACTGTTTGCTGTGTGAGTTAGTGAGTTGAGACTGTTTTTTGTGTATGAGTTAGTGAGTTGAGACTGTTTGCTGTGTGAGTTAGTGAGTTGAGACTGTTTTTGTGTATGAGTTAGTGAGTGAGACTGTTTGCTGTGTGAGTTAGTGAGTTGAGACTGTTTTTGTGTATGAGTTAGTGAGTTGAGACTGTTTGCTGTGTGAGTTAGTGAGTTGAGACTGTTTGCTGTGTGAGTTAGTGGGTTGAGACTGTTTGCTGTGTGAGTTAGTGGGTTGAGACTGTTTTTGTGTATGAGTTAGTGAGTTGAGACTGTTTGCTGTGTGAGTTAGTGAGTTGAGACTGGTTGCTGTGTGAGTTAGTGGGTTGAGACTGTTTTTGTGTGTGAGTTAGTGAGTTGAGACTGTTTGCTGTGTGAGTTAGTGGGTTGAGACTGTTTGCTTATCATTTGCATGGTGGCACTGTTGACTCGCTAATAAATTAACTTTGACAGTCTTTACAGCCTTGTGGCAGACAGGTTAGGAGCCAGTCTATACACAGACAGGTTAGGAGCCAGTCTACACACAGACAGGTTAGGAGCCAGTCTACACACAGACAGGTTAGGAGCCAGTCTATACACAGACAGGTTAGGAGCCAGTCTATACGCAGACAGGTTAGGAGCCAGTCTACACACAGACAGGTTAGGAGCCAGTCTACACACAGACAGGTTAGGAGCCAGTCTATACGCAGACAGGTTAGGAGCCAGTCTACACGCAGACAGGTTAGGAGCCAGTCTACACACAGACAGGTTAGGAGCCAGTCTACACACAGACAGGTTAGGAGCCAGTCTACACACAGACAGGTTAGGAGCCAGTCTACACACAGACAGGTTAGGAGCCAGTCTACACACAGACAGGTTAGGAGCCAGTCTATACACAGACAGGTTAGGAGCCAGTCTACACACCAGACAGGTTAGAGCCAGTCTACACACAGACAGGTTAGGAGCCAGTCTACACACAGACAGGTTAGGAGCCAGTCTACACACAGACAGGTTAGGAGCCAGTCTACACACAGACAGGTTAGGAGCCAGTCTACACACAGACAGGTTAGGAGCCAGTCTACACACAGACAGGTTAGGAGCCAGTCTACACACAGACAGGTTAGGAGCCAGTCTACACACAGACAGGTTAGGAGCCAGTCTACACACAGACAGGTTAGGAGCCAGTCTACACACAGACAGGTTAGGAGCCAGTCTACACACAGACAGGTTAGGAGCCAGTCTACACACAGACAGGTTAGGAGCCAGTCTACACACAGACAGGTTAGGAGCCAGTCTACACACAGACAGGTTAGGAGCCAGTCTATACACAGACAGGTTAGGAGCCAGTCTATACACAGACAGGTTAGGAGCCAGTCTACACACAGACAGGTTAGGAGCCAGTCTACACACAGACAGGTTAGGAGCCAGTCTACACACAGACAGGTTAGGAGCCAGTCTACACACAGACAGGTTAGGAGCCAGTCTACACACAGACAGGTTAGGAGCCAGTCTACACACAGACAGGTTAGGAGCCAGTCTACACACAGACAGGTTAGGAGCCAGTCTACACACAGACAGGTTAGGAGCCAGTCTACACACAGACAGGTTAGGGAGCCAGTCTACACACAGACAGGTTAGGAGCCAGTCTAGGTTAGGAGCACACACGCAGACAGGTTAGGAGCCAGTCTACACACAGACAGGTTAGGAGCCAGTCTACACACAGACAGGTTAGGAGCCAGTCTACACACAGACAGGTTAGGAGCCAGTCTACACACAGACAGGTTAGGAGCCAGTCTACACACAGACAGGTTAGGAGCCAGTCTATGCGCAGACAGGTTAGGAGCCAGTCTACACACAGACAGGTTAGGAGCCAGTCTACACACAGACAGGTTAGGAGCCAGTCTACACACAGACAGGTTAGGAGCCAGTCTACACACAGACAGGTTAGGAGCCAGTCTACACACAGGCAGGTTAGGAGCCAGTCTATACACAGACAGGTTAGAGCCAGTCTACACACAGACAGGTTAGGAGCCAGTCTACACACAGGCAGGTTAGGAGCCAGTCTACACACAGACAGGTTAGGAGCCAGTCTATACACAGACAGGTTAGGAGCCAGTCTACACACAGACAGGTTAGGAGCCAGTCTACACACAGACAGGTTAGGAGCCAGTCTATACACAGACAGGTTAGGAGCCAGTCTACACACAGGCAGGTTAGGAGCCAGTCTACACACAGACAGGTTAGGAGCCAGTCTATACGCAGACAGGTTAGGAGCCAGTCTACACACAGACAGGTTAGGAGCCAGTCTATACACAGACAGGTTAGGAGCCAGTCTACACACAGACAGGTTAGGAGCCAGTCTACACACAGACAGGTTAGGAGCCAGTCTATACGCAGACAGGTTAGGAGCCAGTCTACACGCAGACAGGTTAGGAGCCAGTCTACACACAGACAGGTTAGGAGCCAGTCTACACACAGACAGGTTAGGAGCCAGTCTACACACAGACAGGTTAGGAGCCAGTCTACACACAGACAGGTTAGGAGCCAGTCTACACACAGACAGGTTAGGAGCCAGTCTACACGCAGACAGGTTAGGAGCCAGTCTACACACAGACAGGTTAGGAGCCAGTCTACACACAGACAGGTTAGGAGCCAGTCTACACACAGACAGGTTAGGAGCCAGTCTACACAGACAGACAGGTTAGGAGCCAGTCTATACGCAGACAGGTTAGGAGCCAGTCTATACACAGACAGGTTAGGAGCCAGTCTACACGCAGACAGGTTAGGAGCCAGTCTATACACAGACAGGTTAGGAGCCAGTCTACACACAGACAGGTTAGGAGCCAGTCTATACACAGACAGGTTAGGAGCCAGTCTATACGCAGACAGGTTAGGAGCCAGTCTACACGCAGACAGGTTAGGAGCCAGTCTATACGCAGACAGGTTAGGGAGCCAGTCTACACACAGACAGGTTAGGAGCCAGTCTATACACAGACAGGTTAGGAGCCAGTCTATACGCAGACAGGTTAGGAGCCAGTCTACACACAGACAGGTTAGGAGCCAGTCTACACACAGACAGGTTAGGAGCCAGTCTACACACAGACAGGTTAGGAGCCAGTCTACACACAGACAGGTTAGGAGCCAGTCTGGTTTTCTGACTGACTGACTGACTGACTGACTGACTGACTGACTGACCGCCTGACTGAATATCAGTCTGGTTTCCTTCCTGACTGACTGACTAAATATCAGTCTGGTTTTCTGACTGACTGACTGACTGACTGACTGACTGACTAAATATCATTCTGGTTTCCTGACTGACTGAATATCAGTCTGGTTTTCTGACTGACTGACTGACTGACTGACTGACTGAATATCAGTCTGGTTTTCTGACTGACTGACTGACTGAATATCAGTATGGTTTTCTGACTGACTGACTGACTGACTGACTGACTGACTGACTGACTAAATATCGGGTCTGGTTTTCTGACTGACTGACTGGCTAAATATCGGTCTGGTCCCCTGACTGACTGACTGACTGACTGACTAAATATCATTCTGGTTTTCTGACTGACTGACTGACTGAATATCAGTCTGGTTTTCTGACTGACTGACTGACTAAATATCAGTCTGGTTTTCTGACTGACTGACTGACTGACTGACTGACTGACTAAATATCAGTCTGGTTTTCTGACTGACTGACTGACTGACTGACTGACTGACTAAATATCAGTCTGGTTTTCTGACTGACTGACTGAATATCAGCCGGTTTGGGTCCCGTGTTTTGCATTCTTCATCAAACCATTTGTCATTGTTGTTCATTTTCTTCGGTTTTCTATTTGAGATTTTTAGATTTGATAGGGAAGCTAAGAGGTCAAATATACTGTTTAGGTTTACTACTGTCAAGTTTACACCTTCACTATTACAGTGGAACGTTTTGTCCAGGAAGTTGTTTAGGTAGATTTCCACTCTACTTTCCTTACATCTACAGCATTTCTTAATTATTATTCAGCTCCTTTGGCTTTGATGCCTCATGATTGAGTATTGCTCTGTTCAAGTAGACTGTGATTTTGCTTTGATCTGATAGGGGTGTCAGTGGGTTGACTGAAAGCTCTGAGAGACTCTGGGTTGAGGTCAGTGATAAAGTAGTCTACAGTACTACTGCCAAGAGATGAGCTATAGGTGTACCTACCATAGGAGTCCCCTCGAAGCCTACCATTGACTATGTACATACCCAGCGTGAAACAGAGCTGCAGGAGTTGCGACCTGTTTTTGTTGGTTATGTTGTCATAGTTGTGCCTAGGGGGCATATTGGGGAGGGAATGCTGTCACCTCCAGGCAGGTGTTTGTCCCCCTGTGTGCTGAGGGTGTCAGGTTCTTGTCCGGTTCTGACATTTAGGTCGCCACAGACTAGTACATGTCCCTGGGCCTGGAAATGATTGATTTCCCTCCAGGATGGAGAAGCTGTCTTCCTTAAAGTATGGGGATTCTAGTGGGGATATAGGTAGCACACAGGCGGACATTTTCTCTGTTGAGACCATTTCCTTATTAATTTCTAGCCAGATGTAAAATGTTCCTGTTTTAATTAATTTAATAGAGTAAGTTAGGTCTGCTCAATAGCAAATTAGCATACCCCTGAGTCTCTTCCCTGTTTCACACCTGGTAGTGTGGTGGATGGGACTACCAGCTCTCTGTAACCTAGCGTGTTCACGCTACAGGTTCCCCAAGGGGAACCACACCCCCTCAACTCAAACCGTGGCACACAGAATGCAAAAATATTCTTAGAAATTTTTAACCTCCACACATTAACAAGTCCAATAGCTCAAATGAAAGATAAACACCTTGTTCATCTACCCAGCGAGTCAGATTTCTAAAATGTTTTACGGCGAAAACATATCACATATGTTACACAGTACATTTATTTATTTATGTTTTTTCAATAATATACAATTTATATCCATAAATCTCCGTTGACATTGACGCCATGTTCAGAAAATGCAAAAAAAATGTCCGGAGAAATTATAGATAGCTCCGCCAGATAACGCCAGATAACAGCAATACACATCATAAACTTTGACTAAATATACATGTTCTACATATAGTTAGAAAGATACACTGCTTCTTAATGCAATCGCTTTGTCACATTTATTTTTAACGTTACAGAAATCGTTTACTATTCAATAATCTGAGACGCGCTCAGACGTAAGCAATATTTCTCCGCTATGTTGGAGTCAACAGAAACACAAAATTACAACATAAATATTCCCTTACCTTTGATGGTCTTTGATCAGAATGTAGTGGAAGGAGTCATACTTACCCAAAACAGCATTTGGTTTCAAGTTGTGTGTCTTTGTATTAGCATATGTAACCACTTTCAGCTGAAATGCACCAAAAATGACTTCTGGTCCAACAGTTGCGCATCAAAACTTCAAAATTACATATTATATGTTGACTAAACTAAACTAAGTGCAGAATCAAGCTTTAGGATGTTATTAACGTACAAAACAATTCTCAAATCGACTGGACAAACTGTACTCTTCGAGCAAGATGGAACAAAGGGCGCTCTGAAAGTATTTTCTCTCGCGACACCCAGTATTTTGCCAAAGGGTCAAAGCTCACGGGATTTGCACAATTAAACTCTCTACTGATAGAAGACATCTCGCGGAAGACATAGAAACTCATCCCAGTTCTGTCAGGACCCGGTTTTGGGTCTCCGGAGTGAGAAACAGTCACTTAACCAATTGAGCCACGAATAGACAGCAGAACCCAGAAGATGAGGCAGACACAGCAGTACTTAAGACGGTATTTAATGAAGAAAAAATCCTAAAATAAAAAATGGCAAATCCAAAAGGTGAAGGAAAAACACAAAAAGATCTAAAAAGAAACTCACCAAAACTAAACTAAAACAAAAAACAGAATACCACAAGAACGTTACTCCGGAATCGACAAGAGCACACAGAACCCAGAAGAGCACAGAACTGAGGGAAACAGGGTTTAAATACAAACAGGGGAAACGAGACACAGGTGCAAACAATAATGGGGGTCAAGGGAAAACACAGGGACAAAAAGGACAATGGGACATCTACTGACAAACAACTGAACAACCCTAAATCCTGACAAGTTCTGCTATACATACAGACATAATTCAAACGGTAGAAGCTTTATGAGGGAAAATCCAAAGGTGGAAGCAATAAAATCAGAAAACTCACCAGTTTAAACTAAAACAAAAAAAACACAGGGACAAAAAGGACAATGGGGACATTACCGACAAACAACCCGAGCCTTAACAGGCTAGATACAACCAGGTGGTCCGAACTGTTTTCATTCAATAATAATTATTATAAATACCATTTTGGACAGATTTCACCTGGTGCAAACAATGGGGGGGCAAGGATGGGTCAAAACACCTGGACAGCATCTCTGTAACCTAGAGGGCAACCAGTGGGTCCATCTCCTCTATACCACCCACCTGGTAGTGTGGTGGATGGGACTACCAGCTCTCTGTAACCTAGAGGGCAACCAGTGGTCCATCTCCTCTATACCACCCACCTGGTAGTGTGGTGGATGGGACTACCAGCTCTCTGTAACCTAGAGGACAACCAGTGGGTCCATCTCCTCTATACCACCCACCTGGTAGTGTGGTGGATGGACTACCAGCTCTCTGTTACCTAGAGGACAACCAGTGGGTCCATCTCCTCTATACCACCCACCTGGTAGTGTGGTGGATGGGACTACCAGCTCTCTGTAACCTAGAGGGCAACCAGTGGGTCCATCTCCTCTATACCACCCACCTGGTGTGGGTGATGGGACTACCAGCCTCTGTAACCTAGAGGACAACCAGTGGGTCTGTCTCCTCTATACCACCCACCTGGTAGTGTGGTGGATGGGACTACCAGCTCTCTGTAACCGAGAGGACAACCAGTGGGTTCATCTCATCTATACCACCCACCTGGTAGTGTGGTGGATAGGACTACCAGCTCTCTGTAACCTAGAGGACAACCAGTGGGTCTATCTCCTCTATACCACCCACCTGGTAGTTTGGTGGATGGGACTACCAGCTCTCTGTAACCTAGAGGGCAACCAGTGGGTCCATCTCCTATACCACCCACCTGGTAGTTTGGTGGATGGGACTACCAGCTCTCTGTAACCTAGAGGACAACCAGTGGGTCCATCTCCTCTATACCAGGTTTCTTGTAGGATGACAATGTCTGTATTGCCGATTTCTTTGATGAAGTCTGGGTTCCTGCTCTTTAGGCCAAAGGCAGATGGCCTCTGACCTTGTATATTCCAGGATGAGATATTAAAGCTTTGTGTTCCAACGTGTCTAGTGTTGTTTTTGTGTGGTTCATGCCCGGACCATTACAGTAGGTGTGAACAGAGCATGTTGAGCATCTGATACATACCTCTTAGGTTGCAGGATGGGGGTTGGGCCTGTTGCGTAGTCTCTCTCTCTCTCGCTCTAGTCTCTCTCTCTCTAGTCTCTCTCTCTCTCGCTCTAGTCTCTCTCTCTCTAGTCTCTCTCTCTCTCTAGTCTCTCTATTATATTAATTAAGTCTCTCTCTCTAGTCTCTCTCTCTCTAGTCTCTCTCTCTTGTCTCTCTCTCTCTCTAGTCTCTCTCTCTGCCTCTCTAGTCTCTATTATATTAATTACGTCTCTCTCTCTCTCTCTCTCTCCTAGTCTCTCTCTCTAGTCTCTCTCTAGTCTCTCCCTAGTCTCTCTCTCTCTCGCTCTAGTCTCTCTCTATTCTATTAATTAAGTCTCTCTCTCGCCTCTAGTCTCTCTCTCTAATCTCTCTAGTCTCTCTCTAGTCTCTCTCTATCTCTATTCTATTAATTAATTTTCTCTAGTCTCTCTCTCTCTAGTCTCTCTCTCTCTAGTCTCTCTCTCTCTCTAGCCTCTCTATTATATTAATTAAGTCTCTCTCTCGTCTCTCTCTCTCTAGTCTCTCTCTCTCTAGTCTCTCTCTCTCTAGTCTCTCTCTAGTCTCTCTCTCTCTCTCTCTAGTCTCTCTCTCTCTAGTCTCTATTATATTAATTAAGTCTCTCTCTCTCTAGTCTCTCTCTCTCTCTTGTCTCTCTCTCTCTCTTGTCTCTCTCTCTCGTCTCTCTCTAGTCTCTCTAGAAAAATCATTATTTTTAGTATTTTGGGGGTTTACTGCCAGGGCCCAGGTCTGGCAGTACTGCTCCAGCAGGTCCAGGCTCTGCTGTAGGCCATGTGCGGTGGGGGTTTACTGCCAGGGCCCAGGTCTGGCAGTACTGCTCTAGCAGGTCCAGGCTCTGCTGTAGGCCATGTGCTGTGGGGTTTACTGCCAGGGCCCAGGTCTGGCAGTACTGCTCTAGCAGGTCCATGCTCTGCTGTAGGCCAGGTGATGTGGGGGTTTACTGCCAGGGCCCAGGTCTGGTAGTACTGCTCTAGCAGGTCCAGGCTCTGCTGTAGGCCAGGTGCTGTGGGGTTTACTGCCAGGGCCCAGGTCTGGCAGTACTGCTCTAGCAGGTCCAGGCTCTGCTGTAGGCCATGTGCTGTGGGGGTTTACTGCCAGGGCCCAGGTCTGGCAGTACTCCTCTAGCAAGTCCAGGCTCTGCTGTAGGCCAGGTGCTGTGGGGGTTTACTGCCAGGGCCCAGGTCTGGCAGTACTGCTCTAGCAGGTCCAGGCTCTGCTGTAGGCCATGTGATGTGGGGGTTTACTGCCAGGGCCCAGGTCTGGCAGTACTGCTCTAGCAGGTCCAGGCTCTGCTGTAGGCCAGGTGCTGTGGGGGTTTACTGCCAGGGCCCAGGTCTGGCAGTACTGCTCTAGCAGGTCCAGGCTCTGCTGTAGGCCAGGTGCTGTGGGGGTTTACGGCCAGGGCCCAGGTCTGGCAGTACTGCTCTAGCAGGTCCAGGCTCTGCTGTAGGCCATGTGCTGTGGGGGTTTACTGCCAGGGCCCAGGTCTGGCAGTACTGCTCCAGCAGGTCCAGGCTCTGCTGTAGGCCATGTGCGGTGGGGATTTACTGCCAGGGCCCAGGTCTGGCAGTACTGCTCTAGCAGGTCCAGGCTCTGCTGTAGGCCAGGTGCTGTGGGGGTTTACGGCCAGGGCCCAGGTCTGGCAGTACTGCTCTAGCAGGTCCAGGCTCTGCTGTAGGCCATGTGCTGTGGGGGTTTACTGCCAGGGCCCAGGTCTGGCAGTACTGCTCTAGCAAGTCCAGGCTCTGCTGTAGGCCAGGTGCTGTGGGGGTTTACTGCCAGGGCCCAGGTCTGGCAGTACTGCTCTAGCAGGTCCAGGCTCTGCTGTAGGCCAGGTGATGTGGGGTAATAAGGTCCCATTTTTAGAAAACGCCGCTTGTCTCAAAGTTCCTCCCAGGCAATAAGGACAGGTCTTATTTAGCCAGCTAGCGGTGGAAATACAATACTCATCATCATGTCATCATGAACATAAGCAGGTTTGCTGCCACCGACACAACCAACACCAATAATAATATATCTGGAAGCAGCAATTAGGCCCCCACACAGCTACACCCACAGTGAAGACAGGCCCAGACATCCATACAGACAGAACAGGAGTATACCAGCACACGCAGGATTTCTTTCTCCCAAAAGGGTTCTTCAGCTGTTCCCCATGGGAAAACCCTTTTGGGTTCCAGGTACCTGTTTCTCTCTGTGTCCCTGTTCCTCTCTGTCTCCCTGTTCCTCTCTGTGTCCCTGTTCCTCTCTGTCTCCTGTTCCTCTCTGTTTCCCTGTTTCTCTCTGTCTCCCTGTTTCTCTCTGTGTCCCTGTTCCTCTCTGTCCCTCTGTCTCCCTGTTCCTCTCTGGCTCCCTGTTTCTCTCTGTCTCCCTGTGTCTCTCTGTGTCCCTGTTCCTCTCTGTCCCTCTGTCTCCCGGTTTCTCTCTGTCTCCCAGTTTCTCTCTGTCTCCCAGTTTCTCTCTGTCTCCCTGTTTCTCTCTGTGTCCCTGTTCCTCTCTGTCCCTCTGTCTCCCTGTTCCTCTCTGTCTCCCTGTTTCTCTCTGTCTCCCTGTTTCTCTCTGTGTCCCTGTTCCTCTCTGTCTCTCTGTTCCTCTCTGTCTCTCTGTTTCTCTCTCTGTCTCTCTGTGTCCCTGTTCCTCTCTGTCTCTCTGTTCCTCTCTGTCTCTCTGTTTCTCCTCTGTCTCCCTGTTTCTCTCTGTCTCCCTGTTTCTCTCTGTCTCCCTGTTTCTCTCTGTCTCCCTGTTCCTCTCTGTCTCCCTGTTCCTCTCTGTGTCCCTGTTCCTCTCTGTCTCTCTGTTCCTCTCTGTCTCTCTGTTTCCCTGTTTCTCTCTGTTTCCCTGTTTCTCTCTGTCTCCCTGTTTCTCCCTGTTTCTCTCTGTCTCGCTGTTCCTCTCTGTCTCCCTGTTCCTCTCTGTCTCCCTGTTCTTCTCTGTCTCCCTGTTTCTCTCTGTCTCCCTGTTTTTCTCTCTGTCTCCCTGTTCCTCTCTGTCTCCCTGTTTTTCTCTCTGGCTCCCTGTTCCTCTCTGTCTCCCTGTTCCTCTCTGTCTCCCTGTTTCTCTCTCCCTCCGTGCTCTCTTTGTCATTTAATGGAAGAAGGATGGTAGACAGGGTGGGTGTGTCCATAGTTTGCCTTGTGCTGGGAATGTTCCTGTTTGTTTAGAGGAACAATGACAAGGCTTCCATAGGAGCACTGCTTGGCTGGCCAGGCTGCGTAACACACAATGTTAAGGAGCCCTGCTTGGCTGGCCAGGCTGCGTAACACACAATGTTAAGGAGCCCTGCTTGGCTGGCCAGGCTGCGTAACACACAATGTTAAGGAGCCCTGCTTGGCTGGCCAGGCTGCGTAAACACAATGTTAACACACAATGTTAAGGAGCCCTGCTTGGCTGGCCAGGCTGCGTAACACATAATGTTAAGGAGCCCCTGCTTGGCTGGCCAGGCTGCGTAACACACAAATGTTAAGGAGGCCCTGCTTGGCTGGCCAGGCTGCGTAACACACAATGTTAAGGAGCCCTGCTTGGCTGGCCAGGCTGCGTAACACAATGTTAAGGAGCCCTGCTTGGCTGGCCAGGCTGCGTAACACACAATGTTAAGGAGCTCTGCTTGGCTGGCCAGGCTGCGTAACACACAATGTTAAGGAGCCCTGCTTGGCTGGCCAGGCTGCGTAACACATAATGTTAAGGAGCTCTGCTTGGCTGGCCAGGCTGCAACACACAATGTTAAGGAGCCCTGCTTGGCTGGCCAGGCTCAACACACAATGTTATCTCTGCATTGGCTGGCCAGGCTGCGTAGAGGTTTTAAACTGTGACTTGCTTGGCTGGCCAGGCTGCGTAACACACAATGTTAAGGAGCTTTGCTTCTGGCCAGGCTGCGTAACACACAATGTTAAGGAGCCCTGCTTGGCTGGCCAGGCTGCGTAACACACAATGTTAAGGAGCCCTGCTTGGTTGGCCAGGCTGCTAACACACAATGTTAAGGGGAGCTCTGGCCAGGCTGTGCAACACACAATGTTAAGGAGCTCTGCTTGGCTGGCCAGGCTGCGTAACACACAATGTTGTTAGTTTGGTGCCTAATCAACCATTTCCTTAAAGTGTTTCCTCAGACTGTATCCTCATTTCCAGAAGAGGTTTTAAACTGTGACTTTACTGACTGCTGTTCTCTCTTCCCCTCTTCCTCTCTCTCTCTCTCTATCTCTCTCTCCTCCTCTCTCTTCTCTCTCTCTCTCTCTCTCTCTCTCTCTCATCCTCTCTCTCTCTCTCCTCTCTCTCTCTCTCTCTCTCTCCTCTCTCTCTCTCCCTCTCCCTCTCTCTCTCCCTCTCTCTCTCTCTCTCTCTCTCTTCCTCTCTTCCTCTCTCTCTCTGTCTCTCTCTCTTTATCTCGCCTCCTTCCTCTCTCTCCTCTCTCTCTCACCCCTCTCCATCTCTCTCTGCTCTGCCCCCCCTCTCCCCTCTACCCCCTCACCCCACCCTACAGCTAATGGCAACGATAGCAGACAGTTTAAAGGAGATCGTTCTCCCTGTGGTCCTTCCCCGAGTCCTCCACGTCCGCAAGGTTCCCATCGAGGTGTCTGAGGCTGAGCTCATCTCTCTAGGAGTCCCTTTCGGTAGAGTCACTAACCTGTTGATGCTCAAAGGGAAAAACCAGGTAAGAACAGGTTGCGTCCCAAGTAGTGCAACTTATAGGCCCTATGTAGTGCAGTAATTTTGACCAGGGCCCTATTGGAAGCCTGGTCTTCCTCTACCTTCACTTGTTCTTCCCCTGCCTCTCCCTGCCTTCCTCTACCGACCCCTGCCTCTACCTGCTTCCCCCTGCCTCTCCCTGCCTCTTCCTGCCTCCCTGTCTCTCCCTGCCTCTTCCTGCCTCCCCTGTCTCTCCCTGCCTCCCCCTGTCTCTCCCTGCCTCTTCCTGCCTCCCCTGTCTCTCCCTGCTCCCCTGTCTCTTCCTGCCTCCCCCTGTCTCACCCTGCCTCCCCTGTCTCTCCTCCCTGCCTCCCCTGTCTCTCCCTGCCTCCCCTGTCTCTTTCCTGCCTCCCCTGTCTCTCCCTGCCTCCCCTGTCTCTCCCTGCCTCTTCCTGCCTCCCCCTGTCTCTCCAATGCCTCTTCCTGCCTCCCCCCTGTCTCTCCTTGCCTCCCCCCGTCTCTCCCTGCCTCCCCCTGTCTCTCCCTCTCCCCCTGTCTCTCCCTGCCTCTTCCTGCCTCTTCCTGCCTCCCCTGTCTCTCCCTCTCCCCTGTCTCTCCCTGCCTCTTCCTGCCTCTCCCTGCCTCCCCTGTCTCTCCCTCTCCCCTCTGTCTCTCCCTGCCTCTTCCTGTCTCTCCCTGCCTCCCCCTGCTTCCCCACATTCTACTCAAGGACCCCTTCACATTCAAATGGAAATGTGATATTTACACAAGAATAGAACGATTCTATTTACTAAATACTCTGATACATAAATTATCTTGTCCAATTTGTCTGGCTTGATTGGTTCTTTTAGGTATCAAAAGAAACGCAGTGGACTCCCAGCATAATGTGTCAGTGGAGCTGAGAATGAGTCTTATTCAGTACAACACAAGTTTAATTTCCCCCATAGTTGTGTCTCTTAAAAAGGTGTAAAACTTCCATTGGAATTAATGAAAACAAAAGGACATTGTAGATGTTAACATTTATAACATTGTGACTATGGGTGTTTCTAGGAATTGAAGACATGGATTAGATCAAAGGGGGCATCCTCTGTAGGTTAAACGTAATAATACGTGAGGGAGATTTAGGTATCTTCACATGTCTTATGCAACGGGGACAAGGGTCACTGAACTCATTAGCAAACATCCCTTTGGCTGTAAACTTATGAGGGGGATATGTGCTTCAGTCAGCAAAAGAAAAACGTTCTCACATCTCTTCGGTCTCAGCTAGCTAGCAAGCCAGTAGCTACCAGAGTGGCTAGCTTGCCAAGCTAGCTACAGAACCAAAACCCATCAAATTCACTTGCTGGAAATAAACGGATTTTCCTAATATAATGACTTGTATCAACATCCTAAACACAGGCTGACACCCATTAGCTTAAGAATGCAGAGTGCTAATGCTAGCATTAGCCCTCTTCTGTTGAGGGAGACTAGCTAGTTAGCTACAAACAACCCTTATTTTATTTAACTAGGCAAGTCAGTTAAGAACAAATTCTTATTTTCAATGACGGTCTATCATGGGTTGACTGCCTGTTCAGGGGCAGAATGACAGGTATCTTGTCAGCTCAGGATTTTGAAACTTGCAACCTTTCGGTGACTAGTCCAAAGCTACCAACAATCCTTATGCTGAGGGAGACAAGCTAGTTAGCTACCACCAACCCTTATGCTGAGGGAGACTAGCTAGTTAGCTACCACCAAACCTTATGCTGAGGGAGACTAGCTAGTTAGCTACCACCAACCCTTATGCTGAGGGAGACTAGCTAGTTAGCTACCACCAACCCTTATGCTGAGGGAGACAAGCTAGTTAGCTACCACCAACCCTTATGCTGAGGGAGACAAGCTAGTTAGCTACCACCAACCCTTATGCTGAGGGAGACAAGCTAGTTAGCTACCACCAACCCTTATCCTGAGGGAGACCTGCTAGTTAGCTACCACCAACCCTTATGCTGAGGGAGACAAGCTAGCGCTCACAAACTTTTGTTGAGAGCACAAGCTACCACCAACCTCTTATGCTGAGGGAGACTAGCAGGGGTAGTTAGCTACCACCAACCCTGCACAAACCTGTGGCTAACTCTGCTGCACTTTGACTTTCTGCCTGCCTCGGCTCCCTCTCATTCACAACTTCCTGTTCTGCCCGCTATCTTAATTACTTCCTGTTCTGCCCGGCCATTCACTACTTCCTGTTCTGCCCGTTACTATTCACTACATTTCTGTTCTGCTCCTCTCTTTCACTGCATTCCTATTCTGCCTCTCTATTCACTACTCCTGTTCTGCTCCCTTCCATTCACTACTTCCTGCCTGTGTTCAACCTGATCAACCTGCTCTTTTTTTGACTCTCTTCGGCAGAAGAACATCCAGATTTGTTTGTGTTGCAGGCTCTGACTGAGTACAGCAGAAATAAAAGTAATCTCAACCACCAGACACTGATTTAAAAATCTACCAGCCAGCATATGTTTTCCCCCGCAACAATTACACAAAAATGATGAGCATGCTTTGTAATGTTTCTTAATTCCTAAACAATATATATATATTTTTTTACCTTTATTTAACCATGCAGGTCAGTTGAGAAAAAACATCTTATTTTCATTGACAGCCTACTGGGAAACAGGAGGTTAACTGCCGCTCTGTTCAGGGCTGAACAACAGATTTGTATCTTGTCAGCTCAGGGATTTGATCTTGCAACCTTTCGGGTTACTAGTCCAAAGCTCCTAACCACGAGGCTAACTGCTGTGTATCAGTAGTAATAATTAATGTGGTATATTGTTTCATTTCATTTTCTGTGACTTGAGTCTAACCTAAATATCACAGATGAGACAACATTTTTACCTGCCTTTAAGGGCGGGGGTTACCGTGGTAACGCGACTCAAGTCCTGTTTGTGCCTGTGAGATTGAGTCTGACTGGTAGAAAGCACAGATGGAACAGTGAGACAGATATTTCACTGGATGTAAATGTTGAAGCATCCCTTGATGTTTCCACCACTACCAAAATATGGTAGTGAGAGGAAGCCAATAGTCACAGGGAGAAGATGGAAGGAGATTTGGCCTATTCAAAGTGCTTTTTTTCTTCATTGATAAAACATTTGATTCCATACAGTTTTCTGTTCCCAAAACTAGAATCTGTTACGAACAGAGTGGACTACGTTTTGGTAGACTTGACTTTTTTATAAAAGTTGCTTGTGAAGTAGAGCACAGGCGAATTGAGTTATGGCACGCGCGCACTTCACAGAGAGCAGGTGTTCCCTAACGGAAATATGCAATATAAAGCACAACGCGCCAATAGTATCTCGCTAGCTTGTGCTTGGCTCCCGCCCAATTCTTGCTTGTCGCCCACTGCGACTCATTTGTTCCCCCCTCGTTTGAAATGACGGGCTGGGTCCTATCTTGGTTTAGTTATACACATCTTTGTAAGCGGTGTCTTCTTTTCCCTCCCGCAGTTGAAACTCAAACATAGAAAACAACCTGGCTCGTGAATAAAACAATGGAAATAGCCAAGAAACACACAGAAAAGAAGTCTAACTTCAGTAGACTTTAGTTTCAAATAAATTAGACCAACTTTTATGTCTGTTAAAGCTGGGTGCTTCTAAAACTCACTCACTCAGCTCTGACTTGCGCAGCCCAGCCAAGAAGTGTTACAACGCGGGCAGGAATACGTTGTATATAGATTTGTAGTTCTTTGACTTTGTGCGATTAATACATTTAAAAAATGTCAGTACATTTTTTTTTCTGTATAGAGCAAGTGTGATTAAATCATATCAGACTTAATTAAAAATATAAAATAGATATTGTATCTGAAAGTTTTCATTTTGACCTTTTCCACATTTTGTTACATTACAGCCTTATTCTACAATTGATTACATTTTTTTCTTTTCTCGTCAATCTACACACAATACCCCTTAATGACAAAGCGAAAACATGTTTTTAGAAATTTTAGCTAATTTATTAAAAATAAATAAAAAACAGAAATACATTATAACTATTCAGACCCTTTACTCAGTACTTTGTTGAAGCACCTTTGGCAGTGATTACAGCCTTGAGTCTTCTTGGGTATGATGCTACAAGCTTGGCACACCTGTATTTGGGGAGTTTCTCCCATTCTTCTCTGCAGATCCTCTCAAGCTCTGTCAGGTTGGATGGGGAAGCGTCCCTGCACAGCTATTTTCAGGTCTCTGGGTTCAAAATGTCAGTCTTCTGTTACTGTATATAAAGTGTAATATTGGGATGTAAACTCAAAATGTAATACATGTCAACTCTATATATCTGCCATGGTACAGGTGTCTTCTGTTACTGTATATAAAGTGTAATATCGGGATGTAAACTCAAAATGTAATACATGTCAACTCTATATATCTGCCATGGTACAGGTGTCTTCTGTATTTTAAACCCATTACCATGTGTGTGAGGTGGATACTTCTGTTTCAAAGTAGATGTGTTTAAGACCACGGAGAAACACTCTGTGACCCTGATTGAACCCACTGCTGGAAAATGTTAAAGGCAATGTTCCCACAGTTTGCGGAGATTCACGGTAAACGCTGCATATGACGGCGCAAACATAAAGGGCCTTTCAAAGGCGCATTGTCCAAATCGCGATCGGATTGAATCCCGGACTAAATTTCTATTGCTACTAATATACATTTATTTCACTGTAGCTTTGTCTTGTACAAGCGTACATGTCTGACGTATGTGTCTTCGTTGTTCCCTCCCGAACCAACCAGGCTTTTATAGAAATGGCTTCAGAGGAGGCAGCAATCACCATGGTGAACTACTACACCACAGCAACACCTCACGTACGCAACCAGCCAGTCTACATCCAGTACTCCAACCACCGCGAGCTCAAGACAGACAACCTGCCCAATCAGGGGGTGAGTACAGTCCAACCTGACCAATCAGGGGCTGAGTACAGTCCAACCTGACCAATCATAGACTGAATCTACTGCATGTACATTACAACCTGCCCAATCAGGGGGTGAGTACAGTCCAACCTGACCAATCAGGGGCTGAGTACAGTCCAACCTGACCAATCATATACTGAATCCACTGCATGTACATTACAACCTAACCAATCAGGGAGTGAGTATCATAAAGCCTGACCAATCAGGGGGTGAGTACAGTCCAACCTGACCAATCAGGGGCTGAGTACAGTCCAACCTGACCAATCATAGACTGAATCCACTGCATGTACATTACAACCTGACCAATCAGGGAGTGAGTATCATAAAGCCTGACCAATCAGGGGGTGAGTACACTCCAACCTGACCAATCAGGGGCTGAGTACAGTCCAACCTGACCAATCATAGACTGAATCCACTGCATGTACATTACAACCTGACCAATCAGGGAGTGAGTATCATAAAGCCTGACAAATCAGGGACTCAGTCCACCACATGTATACTGATCAAAAATATAATTTTCAGTTCATATAAGAAAATCGGTCATTTTAAACAAATAAATTAGGCCATAATCTATGGATTTCACATGACTGGTAACACAGCTATGCATCTGTTGGTCACAGATACTGTAGGGGGGTGTGGATCAGAAAACCAGTCAGTATCTGGTGTGACCACCATTTGCATCATGCAGCACTACACATCTCCTTCACATAGAGTTGATCAGGCTGTTGATTGTGGCAACACAAAACAATACAACCAGAGGTCTCTTCCCAGTCCCCAGGTCCAGAACAGAGGCTGGGAAACACACAGTATTAAATAGAGTCATGACTACATGGAACTCTCTGCCGAACGAGGTAGCTCAAGATAGCAATAAAACCAGATAAAAAACCCTGATAAAATAACACCTTACTGCACAACAGGGACTGTGAAGAGACACGACCATGTTTGAGTTGTAATTTACACTTTATTATGTGGGTGGGTGGCCTTGTGCACAAGCCTTGACTTGAAGAGACACGCAGACAATGTGATGTATATTTTGTATTGTAATTGCCACTGTATTATGGATGGTAATGTGTAGATGGGTGGCCTTGCATGAATCATTGACTTGTGGGAGCTGGAACGGCTCGTAGAACAGGAACCAGCTCCTGTATCTGAACGGGAGGCAGGAAATGATGTGCTGCTATGTGTGTTATCAGGTCTTTTTATTTGTTGTTTTGTTTCCTGTTTGGACCCCAGGAAGAGTGTAATTGAGGATCCCAATAAAATATGAAATACTAAACCTGACCAATCAGGTTCGCTGTATGCACAGTCCAATCTGACCAATCAGGTTCGCTGTATGTACAGTCCAATCTGACCAATCAGGTCCACAGTCTGCTGCATGTACAGTCCAACCTGACCAATCAGGTCCTCAGTCTGCTGCATGTACAGCCCAACCTGACCAATCAGGTCCACAGTCTGCTGCATGTACAGTCCAACCTGACCAATCAGATCCACAGTCTGCTGCATGTACAGCCCAACCTGACCAATCAGGTCCTCAGTCTGCTGCATGTACAGCCCAACCTGACCAATCAGGTCCACAGTCTGCTGCATGTACAGCCCAACCTGACCAATCAGGTCCACAGTCTGCTGCATGTACAGTCCAACCTGACCAATCAGGTCCACAGTCTGCTGCATGTACAGTCCAACCTGACCAATCAGGTCCACAGTCTGCTGCATGTACAGTCCAACCTGACCAATCAGGTCCACAGTCTGCTGCATGTACAGTCCAACCTGACCAATCAGGTCCACAGTCTGCTGCATGTACAGTCCAACCTGACCAATCAGGTCCACAGTCTGCTGCATGTACAGCCCAACCTGACCAATCAGGTCCACAGTCTGCTGCATGTACAGTACATACCCTGCCCTGAACAGCATGTCACCTTATTCCCTAGCTAGTCCACTACGTTACACCAGAGCTCTGGTCATAACTCGTGCACTACATTAGCTCTAGGCTCTGGTCTAAACTAGTGCACTGGGGCCTCCCGAGTGGCACAGCAGTCTAAGTACATAGCCCCTGCCCTGAACAGCGTCATCACAGACCCGGGTTCAATCCCAGGCTGTGTCACAGCCAGCTGTGACCAGGAGACCCATGAGGCAGCGCACAGTGTTGGGTTTGGCCAGTTGTCCCATTGCGCTCTAGCGACCCCCTGTGGCAGGCTGGGCACCTGCAAGCTCGATCGATCCAGTTATATTTCCTCCGACACATTGGTGCAGCTGGCTTCCAGGTTAAGAGAGCAGTGCGGTTTGACAGGGTCATATTTCGGAGGATGCACGGCTCTCAACCTTCGCCTCTCCCGAGTCCATACAAGACTGTAACTACCAATTGGGGAGAAAAAGGGCTAAAAATATATATATACAGTACCAGTCAAAAGTTTGGACACACCTACTCATTCCAGGGTTTTCTTTATTTTTACTAACAGGTGTGCCTTGTTAAAATGCAGTTTGTGGAATTTATTTCCTTCCTTTCCTATATGGGCAGGTCTCAGAACTAGGAAACTGAAATTGATCAACAAATTAATTTGCGTACTACTAAGCTGTTTTTTCAACCCACAATGGCGGAAGGAGAAGATATCGATTAGGTCGAGGATATAATTATAGCGCCATTCTCAAGACAAACTTTTCAAGAAAAGTTAGACATTGTCAGGAGAGGTAGACGCCGACGCTACAAAGCCGACGCTACAAAGGCAGGCTCCGAGAAGCACTGCAAACTGTACTGCTGGGAATGCCTATTATTTGCAAGTGATCGATTTGGTGTTTGGAGCCACACTGGCTTTGCAAACCTGAGTTGTCTAACCAAGGCAGCAACGAGACACCAAAGTACGGCTGGGCACTTACAAGCAATGGTGCTTTTGAAAACTTTTGGGGACACCCGAGTGGATCTACAGCTCAACGAACAAGCACGCAGGGCAACGAAGCTGCACAATGAAAAGGTAATGTACTCTTCCCCTGCAATTCTCGGAATAAAAATGTCAATTTCAAGGCGACGCAACGCCTGGTTATACTGCATTTCTGTCTAAATGTATAGTGTCTAGAGCCATGGTATCATAATGATGGTAATAAGAGGTGGATTAATTCGGGTGGGACTGTGTAGGACTTCACTGAAGGCCCAGGCCCCAGAACCACGGCACGCTACTGGAAGATAGTCCTATTTGATAAAAGACTAAGTCCATATTATGGCAAGAACAGCTCAAATAAGCGAAGAGAAACAACAGTCCATCATTACTTTAAGACATGAAGGTCAGTCAATACAGAACATTCTAAGAACTTTTAAAGTTTCTTCAAGTGCAGTCGCAAAAACCATCAAGCGCTATGATGAAACTGGCTCTCATGAGGACCGCCACAGGAAAGGAAGACCCAGAGTTACCTCTGCTGCAGAGGATAAGTTCATTAGTTAACTGCACCTCAGATTGTAGCCGAAATAAATGCTTCACAGAGTTCAAGTACAGACACATCTCAACATCAACTGTTCAAAGGAGACTGCATGAATCAGGCCTTCATGGTTGAATTGCTGCAAGGAAACCTCTACTAAAGGACACCAATAAGAAGAAGAGACTTAATTGGGCCAAGAAATACGAGCATTAGACATTAGACCGGTGGAAATCTTCAAATTTGAGATTTTTGGTTCCAATCACTGTGTCTTTGTGAGACGCGGAGTAGGTTAACAGATGATCTCTGCATGTGTGGTTCCCATCGTGAAGCATGGAGGAAGAGGAGGTGTGGGGGTGCTTTGCTGGTGACATTGTCTGTGATTTATTTAGAATTTAAGGCACACTTAACCAGCATGGCTACTGCAGCGATACGGCATCCCATCTGGTTTGCGCTTAGTAGGACTATCATTTGTTTAGAACAGGACAATGACCCAACACACGTCCAGGCTGTGTAAGGGCTATTTGACTACAAATGAAAGTGATGGAGTGCTGTATCAGATGACCTTGCTTCCACAATCACCCGACCTCAACCCAATTGTGACGGTGTGGATGAGTTGGACCACAGAGTAAAGGAAAAGCAGCCAACAAGTGCTCAGCATATGTGGGAACATCTCCAAGACTGTTGGGAAAGCATTCCAGGTGAAGCTGGTTGCAAAGCTTTCATCATGGCAAAGGGTGGCTACTTTAAAGAATACATTTTGATTTGGTTACTACATGATTCCATATGTGTTATTTCTCAGTTATGATATCTTCAATAATATTCTACAATGTAGAAAATAGTCACACAAAAAAACCTTGAATGAGAAGTTGTGTCCAAAACTTTTGACTGGTACTTGTATATGAAATAAAACTAGTGCACTATGTAGTGTAGGAAATATGTTGTCATTTAGGAGGTGTGTATAACAGGCTGGTCCATCCAGTCCAACGTGGTCAGTTGTTGTGTTTGTGATAGGACCTTTCCAGCAACAGGCTGGTC